>NW_025748029.1:0-7500 GCF_021184085.1 Oncorhynchus gorbuscha | reverse complement strand
ACTGGTAGTGGAGAGAGGAGTCACTGACCTCTCTATATCTCTCATCTCTCTACCTCTCATCTCTCATAGCATCACTGACACTCACAGATGTTCTGTATGGAGCAACCAGGCCTCATATGAAACTCAACTGGACTGAATTGCAACAGTAGAGAGAACAGGAGAAAGAGAGACAGAATAGGAGAACGAAAGAGTAAATGGTATCCCATTCAAAACTAACAAACAGTTCATCATCATCATGGGCAAATGAGAAATTAGACAAGCTGGTATCAAACAACAACACAATACAATCAGATACGCGGTGTGTAACTGTGCAACTATTGGACTGTGACAGTGTTTAAATAACTGAACACTCCATCCTCTCTGAATCCCTACACCCCCCTAGAGTACGTTTCTGACATTATAAATCCCAGTTTCTGTGTTTTAAATATGAGTCAGTTCTACAGACAACATCAAATGAATAATTCCATTAGAACTCATAATGACATGTTTGAAGGGATGGATGGAGAGGTGCCACCTCTTTCCAAAAAATGAAGTTCCCTCAAGGGAAAAATATAGTTATTCTATTCTATTCTTTTCTGTACATGAAAGGCTAACAGTAGCTAAAATGTGTGATGTCATAGCTGATTGAACAATGGCAGGTTTAGAATGTTGAAGACGTAACATTGAAGTGGATGGGAGGTTCAGAATGTTGAAGACGTAACATTGAAGTGGATGGGAGGTTCAGAATGTTGAAGAATGAGGTGGGTGGGAGGTTCAGAATGTTGAACAACATTGAAGTGAATGGGAGGTTTAGAATGTTGAAGACGTAACATTGAGGTGGATGGGAGGTTCAGAATGTTGAAGACGTAACATTGAAGTGGATGGGAGGTTTAGAATGTTGAAGACGTAACATTGAGGTGGGTGGGAGGTTCAGAATGTTGAAGACGTAACATTGAGGTGGGTGGGAGGTTCAGAATGTTGAAGACGTAACATTGAAGTGGATGGGAGGTTTAGAATGTTGAAGACATAACATTGAGGTGGATGGGAGGTTCAGAATGTTGAAGACGTAACATTGAAGTGGATGGGAGGTTTAGAATGTTGAAGACGTAACATTGAAGTGGATGGGAGGTTCAGAATGTTGAAGACGTAACATTGAAGTGGATGGGAGGTTTAGAATGTTGAAGACGTAACATTGAAGTGGATGGGAGGTTTAGAATGTTGAAGACGTAACATTGAAGTGAATGGGAGGTTTTGGGGAGGACAAAAAGCTATATGTCAGCACCCTAACCTTGCTGAAGCAAGCACACTAATACAATAACTACAACAAATGAATGACCTTTTGTTATATCAAAGAACTCCAAGGACACATGTAGCATTATACACTCCCATACGGATTTATATGGACAGTGAAGCTAAAAGGTTTCATTTGGCTCTATACTCCAGCATTTTGATTTGAGATGAAATGTTTTATATGAGGCGACACTACAGAATGTCCCCTTTTATTTCAGGATATTTTCATCTGTTTTACCGTTAGAAATGAATGCAAATGATTCTTGGACCCCATATCCTTGGACGTAGTGACTATATCAAGCTTGTGACTCATTTGCAGTTGGTTTTGGTTGTGTTTTGGGGGGAACACTATGTTTGCATGCATCAATAGCTTTTTTCTGACTAGCAGTTCCAGAGCTTGTGTGTGTCTGCCTCGTGGGGCCGCGGCAGCTGAGCCACACTAAACTTCACAGGCATCATAGCACAATGTATGTTCCAGTTAATCACTCTGACATATGAAATACAGGTGGGAGTGTCATCACTACGTAAACAATGAATGTACGTGTTCAATTATTATGTGACGTGAAGTCATATTATAATCCTGATTGGTCAATAAGCTTATTTGACACATCAGATAATGAGATGGGTACTGACGGCATTCCATAGCACTTATGGGTAAAGTGCCTTGCTAAGTATACAGGGGTATTGAAGCCGGTAAGCCTCCCTCTCTCTGATATCCCTGCAGGTTCTCCTGGGGCTGGAACCTGCAGCATTCCAGTTATCATCCCGCCTCTCTAACCTTGAGGCTACCGCCGACCCCGATAAACAAACGCACACGCACACACACGCACACACACGCACACACTACGGCTACGAAGGGTGTTATCTAGGCGTCGCTCGTAGGGTTTAATACACACACAGCTTCAGTCTGCGCCGTCGGGGCCACTCACCAATCCTCTTTAAAAAAATACAACATAAAACTCTCATTACATACAGATCACAGAGTTGTGCAGACAGACACTGACAGAGAGCTAGAGAGAGAGAAGAGAGAAGGAGAAGAAGGGAGGATGTAGAAAGAGAGGGATAGAGGTGAGGGATGAGTGCTTTGTAAGCCTGACTAGCCGTACAGCTGTAACATAGTGTCTGACCCCCCCCAGACCACTTCTCACCCCTCCATACTAATACACATCTATTAACACGAGAACCGCCATAGGCCAACGGTCACTAGCCTTTGATTTGGTCAATTTAAAAAATCTGTCAAAAAAAGCTATGCCTGCTCCTTCCCCCACTTTTCCTAAATGTTAGTATTTTACACAGCTCATTTGTCAGATTTTTGAAATGACCTTATTACCGTTTTTTTCACACCTATTCCTAAACTTAACCTGCCAAGACAATGCGCTGTAGGACGTTGCTACCCAGCTAGGTGCTAATGCTCTCTCTCTCCTCACTGAATGAATGACAAATGGAGGAATGGCCGATAATAGTGCACCTTTCTTCACAAGTGAATTTAAATGAGTGAAGAGGTTGATTTCATTTAAATGAGGCCTAACTGAATGATAAGGAGGGTGAAGAGGTTGATTTCATTTAAATGAGGCCTAACTGAATGATAAGGAGGGTGAAGAGGTTGATTTCATTTAAATGAGGCCTAACTGAATGATAAGGAGGGTGAAGAGGTTGATTTCATTTAAATGAGGCCTAACTGAATGATAAGGAGGGTGAAGAGGTTGATTTAATTTAAATGAGGCCTAACTGAATGATAAGGAGGGTGAAGAGGTTGATTTAATTTAAATGAGGCCTAACTGAATGATAAGGAGGGTGAAGAGGTTGATTTCATTTAAATGAGGCCTAACTGAATGATAAGGAGGGTGAAGAGGTTGATTTAATTTAAATGAGGCCTAACTGAATGATAAGGAGGGTGAAGAGGTTGATTTCATTTAAATGAGGCCTAACTGAATGATAAGGAGGGTGAAGAAGTTGATTTAATTTAAATGAGGCCTAACTGAATGATAAGGAGGGTGAAGAGGTTGATTTAATTTAAATGAGGCCTAACTGAATGATAAGGAGGGTGAAGAAGTTGATTTAATTTAAATGAGGCCTAACTGAATGATAAGGAGGGTGAAGAGGTTGATTTAATTTAAATGAGGCCTAACTGAATGATAAGGAGGGTGAAGAGGTTGATTTAATTTAAATGAGGCCTAACTGAATGATAAGGAGGGTGAAGAGGTTGATTTCATTTAAATGAGGCCTAACTGAATGATAAGGAGGGTGAAGAGGTTGATTTAATTTAAATGAGGCCTAACTGAATGATAAGGAGGGTGAAGAGGTTGATTTAATTTAAATGAGGCCTAACTGAATGATAAGGAGGGTGAAGAGGTTGATTTAATTTAAATGAGGCCTAACTGAATGATAAGGAGGGTGAAGAGGTTGATTTCATTTAAATGAGGCCTAACTGAATGATAAGGAGGGTGAAGAGGTTGATTTAATTTAAATGAGGCCTAACTGAATGATAAGGAGGGTGAAGAGGTTGATTTAATTTAAATGAGGCCTAACTGAATGATAAGGAGGGTGAAGAAGTTGATTTAATTTAGAAAAAATAGTGTAAGGATCAGTTTGTGTTATGCCTTTTTATCAGAAGCAAACACCTTGCTGGTTTATAACATTCTCTTTTACGTTTTATTTTCTGTAACTATTACTAATGTATTGTTAGGGAAAGGAAAACATGTTATGTGTTGCAGAAGGCATTTAGAATAACGCCAAACATATCCTTGACTCAATCCAACTTGATGAGCGTGTCACGACTTCCACCGAAGTCGGTCCCTCTCCTTGTTCGGGCGGCGTTCGGCGGTCGACGTCACCGGCCTTCTAGCCATCGCCGATCCACTTTTCATTTTCCATTTGTTTTGCCTTTGTCTTATCACACCTGGTTTCAATTCCCCAATTACCTGTTCATTATTTAACCCTCTGTTCCCCTATGTTTGTTTGTGAGTGTTTGTTTATTGTACTGCGGTCTGTATTTGTGGCCTTGTATTTATACGACGTGTATTGTCTATATTATTGAGTAAAGTTGCTTTCATTACTCATATCTGCTGTCCTGCGCCTGACTCATCTCACCCGCTACACATAGACACATTACAGAGCGGGAAACAAACAGCCTGCACAGCAAACTACCCCTAAACTACACCAAAACTACACCAAAACTCATTTCACACATAATAAGAGTTATCCTATAGACAATATTAAATTGACAATAATCTGATGAGTGACAATATTATTGCCTATCAGTTGTCAAATTGTACCTGAAGAGATGGGCGCATCTTGTAATTTACAGATGCAGGGAAAATATGATACATTTATCAAAATCCTTCTTCAGTCACATGCAGGTAAATCATTTAGATTTTGATATAGTATCATAAAGAGCATATTCTGATATTTCTACAATAACTCTCATAATTCAAGAGGTGCAGCTCATTTGCAAATGTCACTTTTTACAAGAATATCCGTGCTGTCCCTGCATTAAGCACATGACCACACACACAGCAGCATTACTCTGGCTACTAGGCAAAAACTAGCAACATAACAAACATACAATTAAAATATGCTTTTATTTAATGCAATTAATTACAGTTGTTTCTGCACTGGTGCTTTTGTTGAGGAATACAGCAAATCATTTAACATGCACACCTTATATTATTCTGATCTTTTACCTTCTACTTGTCAGAAGAAGCTGGTCTTTAACTGGTCTTTATTCAGCATTATAACTCTATTACTGCCCCATCTACAAATCAACTGACCAACGGTGTCACGTTCTGACCGTAGTTCCTTTGTTTTGTATTTGTTTTAGTATGGTCAGGGCGTGAGTTGGGTGGGCAGTCTGTTTGTTTTGTCTTTGTTTTAGTATGGTCAGGGCGTGAGTTGGGTGGGCAGTCTGTTTGTTTTGTCTTTGTTTTAGTATGGTCAGGGCGTGAGTTGGGTGGGCAGTCTGTTTGTTTTGTCTTTGTTTTAGTATGGTCAGGGCATGAGGGGGTGGGCAGTCTGTTTGTTATGTCTTTGTTTTAGTATGGTCAGGGCGTGAGTTGGGTGGGCAGTCTGTTTGTTATGTCTTTGTTTTAGTATGGTCAGGGCGTGAGTTGGGTGGGCAGTCTGTTTGTTATGTCTTTGTTTTAGTATGGTCAGGGCGTGAGTTGGGTGGGCAGTCTGTTTGTTATGTCTTTGTTTTAGTATGGTCAGGGCGTGAGTTGGGTGGGCAGTCTGTTTGTTATGTCTTTGTTTTAGTATGGTCAGGGCGTGAGTTGGGTGGGCAGTCTGTTTGTTATGTCTTTGTTTTAGTATGGTCAGGGCGTGAGTTGGGTGGGCAGTCTGTTTGTTTTGTCTTTGTTTTAGTATGGTCAGGGCGTGAGTTGGGTGGGCAGTCTGTTTGTTATGTCTTTGTTTTAGTATGGTCAGGGCGTGAGTTGGGTGGGCAGTCTGTTTGTTATGTCTTTGTTTTAGTATGGTCAGGGCGTGAGTTGGGTGGGCAGTCTGTTTGTTATGTCTTTGTTTTAGTATGGTCAGGGCGTGAGTAGGGTAGGCAGTCTGTTTGTTATGTCTTTGTTTAAGTATGGTCAGGGCGTGAGTTGGGTGGGCAGTCTGTTTGTTATGTCTTTGTTTTAGTATGGTCAGGGCGTGAGTTGGGTGGGCAGTCTGTTTGTTATGTCTTTGTTTTAGTATGGTCAGGGCATGAGTTGGGTGGGCAGTCTGTTTGTTATGTCTTTGTTTTAGTATGGTCAGGGCGTGAGTTGGGTGGGCAGTCTGTTTGCTTTGTCTTTTGTTTTAGTATGGTCAGGGCGTGAGTTGTGTGGGTTGTCTATGTTAGTTTGTCTATGATTTTCTATTTCTGTGTTTGGCCTGGTATGGTTCTCAATCAGAGGCAGCTGTCAATCGTTGTCCCTGATTGAGAACCATATTTAGGTAGCCTGTTTCGTATTGTGGGTTGTGGGTGATTGTTCCTGTTTCCTGTGTTCACGTTACGGGACTGTTTCGTATTGTGGGTTGTGGGTGATTGTTCCTGTTTCCTGTGTTCACGTTACGGGACTGTTTCGTATTGTGGGTTGTGGGTGATTGTTCCTGTTTCCTGTGTTCACGTTACGGGACTGTTTCGTATTGTGGGTTGTGGGTGATTGTTCCTGTTTCCTGTGTTCACGTTACGGGACTGTTTCGTATTGTGGGTTGTGGGTGATTGTTCCTGTTTCCTGTGTTCACGTTACGGGACTGTTTCGTCTTTGGTCATTTTCTCGGTTTATTGTTTTTTGTTCGTTAAAGTATTCTATTAAAATGGATAATCATCACGCTGCATTTTGGTCCTCCTCTCTTTCCCCAGACAACAAGCGTTACAAATGGATTACACATAATGATTTTAATGGAAGGGAAACTAATGGCTATAGACCTATGTTTTTCTAGGACTTTGTAGAATTATATAAAACACATCCTTGACTCTATCAAAACAAATAACTATTGTTGTTGTTTTTATTGATATACGTCCACAAATATTTCTTCGTGTACTAAATCCTTTCTAATAGTTGATGCACTATTTATCAAGTGCTGGGCTGCACCTAGCGGGTTGATATGCATCTGGGACTCCCGAGTGGTGCAGCGGTCTAAAGCACTGCATCTCAGTGCTAGAGGCATCACTACAGACCCTGGTTCGATTCCAGGCTGTATCACAATTGGCCATGATTGTGAGTCCCATAGGGTGGCACACAATTGGCCCAGCTTTGTCTGGATTTGGATGGGGTAGGCCATCATTGTAAATAAGAATTCGTTCTTAAAACTGACTTGCCTGGTTAAATAGTGGGTTCTAGTGTTAACAGATGTCTTGTGATCCCCAGTAGCAGGGAGCACCAGAACCACAAGGTCCTTGTCATGCCTCCTATTGTACCCCAGAGACTGAAGCAGAAACAACCCAGGAAACCACACAATATAATAGCTGTCTTCGATACTACTGTCAGCCCATAATGACAGCACTGCCATTGGAATAGGTATTAGAGGAGAAGAGAGATGGGATAATACAGGGCTGTAGAGGAATAAAGACTGCCACTCATCCCCTCTCTCTATGCCCCGACTGTCAAACACAGCAGGATACTGCAGTTAACAACGAAAGATCCAGGGATATATGCCCAACTATGTGTGTGTGTGTGTGTGTGTGTGTGTGTGTGGATAAAGAGAGAGATTGCGTGGCCTTGAGTACAACAGCACTAAATGAAACCAAATGTCACG
>NW_025748028.1:0-41631 GCF_021184085.1 Oncorhynchus gorbuscha | reverse complement strand
TTGAAGTCAAAGATTACATACACTTAGGTTGGAGTCATTATAACTCATGTTCAACCACTCCACAAATGTCTTGTTAACAAACTATAGTTTTGGCAAGTCGGTTAGGACATCTGTGTAAACGACACAAGTCATTTTTGCAACAATTGTTTACAGACAGATTATTACACAATCCCAGTGGGTCAGAAGTTTAAATACAATAATTTGACTATGCCTTTAAACAGCCCTGGAAAATTCCAGAAAATGATGTCTATAGCTTCTGATAGGCTAATTGACATAATTTGAGTCAATTGAAGATCACCTGTATTTCAAGACCTACCTTGAAACTCAGTGCCTCTTTACTTGACATCATGGAAAAACAAATAAAAATCTGCCAAGATCTCAGAAAAAATGGTAGTGGTAGACCTCCACAAGACTGGTTCATCCTTGGGAGCGATTTCCAAACGCCTGAAGGCGTCCTCTGGTCTGATGAAACAAAAATAGAACTGTTTGGCCATAATGACCATCGTTATGATCGGAGGAAAAAGGGGGATGCTTGCAAGCCGAAGAACACCATCCCAACCATGAAGCACACAGGTGGCAGCATCATGTTGTGGGGGTGCTTTGCTGGAGGAAGGACTGGGGCACTTCACAAAATAGATGGCATCATGGGTGAGGAAAATTACGTGAATATATTGAAGCAACATCTCAAGACATCAGTCAGGAAGTGAAAGCTTGGTCGCAAATGGGTCTTCCAAATGGACAATGACACCAAGCATACTTCCAAAGTTGTGGCAAAATGGCTTAAGGACAACAAAGTCAAGGTTTTGGAGTGGGCCCTGACCTTAATGCTATAGAAAACAGATCATTTTTACCCTTTTAAAAATAGTTATAGGGGGAGGTCCGGGGGATGTCTGTCTTTGAAAGGGTCATTGTAATATTTAAGATGTCCCCTTTACTGATGACATAAACCTAAAAGTCAAGGGGTCTGAATATTTTCCAAAAAAACTGTAAGTGATTGAGGAGAGAGCATAATTGCTATATTCTAATTAAAATCATTGACCCATAAGGGAACACATGACCAAAGCAATGCGTGACCCATGCAGAATTAAAACAATATTCATCTTAATGAGAAATATAATCGAATAAACAAATGGTTGCTGGTGGGAACATTGTATTTAGTCAGGATTTCATAAGGCCAGGAATGTCATTGAGAATAACAATAGACAATAGTTAATGTTGCTAGTTTAGGGATGAAGATTGATGAACCTTCTATGTTAAGGATGTTTTTTTAATTTGATGAGGAAACAATGTTTATTCAACCAGTGGGAGGCTTGTAAAATCCCACAGGAAAGTGGAATGAGGAACTCTTCATTGAGACAATCATGAAACAGCAATCTGTGGGTGAGTTGTAGTGGATATTATAATATAAGGATCTGCTGGAGTCCAAGTCAAACCAAGATTCTTTATTTCTGAGCTCAGAGAGAATAAGAGTTTGGTATTTTACTAGGATCCCCATTAGCTGTTGCAAAAGCAGCAGCTACCCTCCTGCGGTCAACACAAAACATGACACATAATTGTCACTTCTCTCGTCGGAAAGCATGGAACAAAGCGCAGCGTGGTAAGTGTTCATGATTTTTATTTAATCAAACAGCATTAGAACAAATTAATTATACAGAAAACAACTACACAAAAAACACAGGTGGAAAAAGGCTGCCTAAGTATGATTCCCAATTAGAGACAACGATAGACAGCTGCCTCCGATTGGGAACCACACTCTGCCAAAAACAAAGAAATAGAAAACATAGAAATAAAGAAACTGGAATTCCCACCTGAGTCACACCCTGGCCTAACCAAAATAGAGAATAAAAGCTTCTCTATGGCCAGGGCGTGACAGCCGCTCTGTTCTGGGCCAGCTGCAGCTTTACTCTGTCTTTCCTTGCAGCACTGGACCACACGACTGGACAATAATCAAGATTAGACAAAACTAGAGCCTGCAGAACTTGCTCTGCTTTTTTGACACTACTCTCCACAAAGCATCTCTTTATTATGGCTAGACCTCTCCCCATCTTTACAACCATTGAATCTATATGTTTTGACCATGACAGTTTACAATCTAAGGTAATGCCAAGTAATTTAGTCTCCTCAACTTGTTCAACAGCCACACAATTCATTACCAGATTCAGCTAAGGTCTATAACTTAAGGAATGATTCGTACCAAATACAATGCTCTTAGTTTTAGAGATGTTCAGGACCAGTTTATTACTGGCCACGCATTCCAAAACAGACTGCAACTGTTTGTTAAGGGTTTCAGTGACTTCATTAGCTGTGGTTGCTGGTGCTTATATAGTTGAATCATCAGCATACATGGTAAAAATAGAAAAGAGTAGAGGGCCTAGAGAGCTGCCCTGCGGTACATCACACTTCATATGTTTGACATTAGAGAAGCTTCCATTAAAAACCCTCTGAGTTCTATTAGATAGACAGCTCTGAATCCACATTATGGCAGAGGTTGAAAAGCCATAGCACAAACATTCTTAAACAACAGGTTATGGTAAATAATATCAAAGGCTGTACCGAAATCTAACAATAGAGCTCCCACAATCTTCTTGTTATCAATTTCTCTCAACCAATCATCAGTCATTTGTGTTAGTGCAGTACATGTTGAGTGCCCTTCTCTATAAGCATGCTGAATGTCTGTTGTTCATTTGTTTACAGAAATATAGCATTGTATTTGTTCAAACCATTTTTTCCCCAACAGTTTGCTTAGAGCTTGCTGCCAGCTTATAGGTCTGCTGTTAGAACCAGTAATGGCAGCTTTACCACTCTTGGGTAGTGGATTAATTTGGCTTCCCTCCAGGCCTGAGAACAAAGACTTTCCTCTTGGCTCATATTAAAAATATGTCAGATAGGAGTGGCTATAGAGTCAGCTACTGTCCTCAGTAGCTTTCCATCTAAGTTGTCAATGCCAGGAGGTTTGTCATTATTGATCGATACCAATTGTTCCACCTCTCCCACACTAACTTTACAAAATTCGATACTTGCACTGCTTTTCTTTCATGGTGTTTTTTTCCATCATTCTTTATATCATTGATCTTGGCTTCTTAATAAAGTTGATTATTTTTGTTGAGTTTGGTCACATCATTTCTCAGTTTGCAGTATGTAAACCAGCCAGATGTGCAGCCAGACTTATTAGCCACTCCTTTTGCCCCAACTCTTTCAAACATACAGTTTTTAAATTCCTCATCAATCCATGGAGCCTTAACATATCTAACAGTCAGTTTCTTAACAGGTACATGTTACTCAATAATTGGAAGAAGCAATTTCAGCTGGTAAAAACAGGTAAACACATTATAAGGCAACAATATAAGACAATGGGAGCACTGTGTATGTTTTCTGATGACTTGTGAGTCAATGAGATGTGAAATATCAATATACATGCAAAGAGAAGTCATTTCTCTCTCCTGTGTGGATGTGATTGTGTGATTGTGATGAGTAATATCTTTTCACAAAATCTAACCTTCTGTAAGCCTTCTCCTCTGTGTCTCATGTTCTTTCAGGCTTCCTAAATGGGCAAAAGCATGGCACCCTGGGAGCAGTGGTAATGCATCTCCCTTGTGTGTATTATCTTGTGCTGTTTCAGGGACCCTAACTGGGTAAAACACTTGCCACACTGTGAGCAGTGGTAAGGTTTCTCCCCTGTGTGTATTATCTTGTGCTGTTTCAGGGTCTCTAACTGGGTAAAACACTTGCCACACTGGGAGCATTGGTAAGGCTTCTCCCCTGTGTGTATTCTTTCGTGCTTTTTCAGATCCCCTTTCCAACCGAAACACTTGCCACACTGGGAGCAGTGGTAAGGCTTCTCCCTGTGTGTATTCTCTCGTGCTTTTTCAGGGCTCCTACCCGGTTAAAACACTTGCCACACTGGGAGCAGTGGTAAGGCTTCTCCCCTTTGTGAATGTTCTCATGAGCTTTCAGGTTTCCTTTCCGGTTAAAACACTTGCCACACTGGGAGCAGTGGTAAGGCTTGTCCCCTGTGTGTATTCTCTCGTGCTGTTTCAGGGCCCCTCCCTGGTTAAAACACTTGCTACACTGGGAGCAGTGGTAAGGCTTGTCCCCTGTGTGTATTCTTTCGTGCTTTTTCAGATCCCCTTTCCCACTGAAACACTTGCCACACTGGGAGCAGTGGTAAGGCTTCTCCCTGGTGTGTATTCTCTCGTGCTTTTTCAGGTTTCCTTTCCGGGTAAACATCTTTCCACACTGGGAGCAGTGATAAGGCTTCTCCCCTGTGTGAATTATCACATGCTCTTTCAGCTTCCCTGACTTGTTGAAACACTTTCCACACTGGGAGCAGTGATAAGGCTTCTCCCCTGTGTGAATGTTCTCGTGAGCTTTCAGGGTTCCTTTCTGGTTAAACATCTTTCCACACTGGGACCAGTGGTAAGGCTTCTCCCCCGTGTGTATTCTCTCGTGTCGTTTAAGATTACTTAAGTGGTTAAAACCCTTTCCACAGTGGGAACACTGGTGTCTTCTTGCTGGTTTGGATATCCCTGGCTCTGGTTCCTCTGAGTCTGGTCTTTCTCCTGCCAAAGACAGTGTTTTTTAAAATAGAGACCTGAATGAAACCTCCACATGATAAAATGGCCTTGCTACGAGGGTAAATCCTAATCAGATCCCTCAATAACCTAAGACCAGTTTTAACAATCTTAGTGTGATTTTAAAACAAATGTTGTAGAGTTTCTGACAATGGTAATTACATTCTGACAATGTTTACACTACTTATTTATTCATTCTGTTTGATACGAATGTGACAGAACACAAAAAGATATTTTAGTCAGATGTTAAACAAGCATTTCATAAGCAAAGGCTTTTATTTACAATGACATGAAGTTGATGAGGTGTCAATATTTGCAGTGTTGACCCTTCTGGGCCACATCTTCTGACTGATGGCAGCCCATTCTTGCATAATCAATGCTTGGATTTTGTGGGTTTTTGTTTGTCCACCCGCCTCTTGATGATTGGCCACAAGTTCTCAATGGGATTAAGGTCTGGGGAGTTTCCTGGCCATGGACCCAAAATACTGATGTTTTGTTACCCGAGCCACTTAGTTATCACTTTTGCCTTATGGCAAGGTTCTCCCATCATGCTGGAAAAGGCATTGTTCGTCACCAAACTGTTCCTGGATGGTTGGGAGAAGTTGCTCTCGGAGGATGTGTTGGTACCATTCTTTATTCATGGCTGTGTTCTTAGGCAACATTGTGAGTGAGCCCACACCCTTGGCTGAGAAGCAACCCCCACACATGAATGGTCTCAGGATGCTTTACTGTTGGCATGACACAGGACTGATGGTTGCGCTCACCTTGTCTTCTCCGGACAAGCTTTTTTCCGGATGCCCCAAACATTCGGAAAGGGGATTCATCAGAGAAAATGACTTTACCCCAGTCCTCAGCAGTCCAATCCCTGTAACTTTTGCAGAATATCAGTCTGTCCCTGATGTTTTTCCTGGAGAGAAGTGGCCTTCTTGACACCAAAAGTCTTCGCTTCACTGTGCGTGCAGATGCACTCACACCTGCCTGCTGTCATTCCTGAGCTCTGTACTGGTGGTGCCCCGATCCCGAGCCCTTTTTGTGCAAAGCAATGAGGACGGCACATGTTTCCTTGCAGGTAACCGTGGGTGACATATGAAGAACAATGATTCCAAGCACCACCCTCCTTTTGAAGCTTCCAGTTTTGGGGGGGACTCAGTTCAATTGCATGGAAAAGAGGGACTTTGCAATTAATTGCAATTCATCAGAACACTCTTCATAACATTTGAGTATATACAAACTGAGGCAGCAGATTTGGTGAAAATTAACATTTGTGTCATTCTCAAAACTTTTGGCCACGACTGTACACACTTCCTTAAACATAAAATAAGTAAATAAGTCATTTTAAGTGGAAGTCCAAAACTTGTTTTTAAGTTGAAGACACAAAGCACATCAGTAAAATCTCCCCGTTGTTGAAAGGGTTCAACACCTGCTGTTTAAATGGACCAATTTCTTATTTAGACGTTCACAGATTTTCAACATTTTGACTATCGCTGATGTCATATTTTGGGTAAAGTAAAAAATAAAGTGAAATATTTGGAAAGATGTTCCTCAAACTGATAGTAACTACAATATTTTTTAACATCCCTGTTAGTTAACATTAGTTAGTTAACATTTATTCTCTGCCAAGATAATCCATCCACCTGACAGGTGTGGCATATCAAGGAGCTGATTGAACTGCTTGATTATTACACAGGTGCACCTTGTGCCGGGGAAACTAAAAGGCCACTCTCAAATATGCAGTTTTGTCTCACAAAACACACACAACGTCACTCGTCATGTTTTGCAGCTGTTTCAGGACAGCACTACAGGGATTCTATTCAACTAACTTTAATAACTAGTGTTAATACCTGCCTGGCGCACTAACAAACTTTATCCTTACCCCCCTCTAAAATTACCGCTACAGAATTAGCATAGTAGGCCATGTAATTTAAGGTAATCTGAAATATTTAGGACTAATTTATTCCTTGCCACCCATTCTGAAACTCACTGCAGCTCTTTGTTAAGTGTTGCTGTCATTTCAGTTTCTGTGGTAACTGACGTGTACAGTGTTGAGTCATCCGCATACAGACACACTGGCTTTACTCAAATGTCGCTGGTAAAGATTGAAAAGAGTAATCATTTTTAAGGAAAAGTTTTTGTTAAACAAGCAGCTTACATTGGATCATCTTGAAACTCTCTAAAGCTAAGTTTTATCAAGGTTTTATATGGTCTATTGGTTCCTCTCTAAATCTAACTTTCATCAAGGTTTTATATGGTCTATTGGTTTCTCTCTAAAGCTAACTTTTATCAAGGTTTTATATGGTCTATTGGTTCCTCTCTTTTCATTGGTAGAATCCTTTTTCAGTGTTTTGATATTCATAACATCCATATCCACCAGTCTATCTTCCTGTCAACTAACATAACTCTGCTGGTTGTCCTGGTAACAGATACCAGTCCATCTTCATGTCAACTAACAGAACTCTGCTGGTTGTCCTGGTAACAGATACCAGGCCATCTTCCTGTCAACTAACAGAACTCTGCTGGTTGTCCTGGTAACAAATACCAGTGGGCAGATGTATTTTGTTTGTTCAAACTGAACTACAGCACTTACTTTGATGTGTCAAATCTGATCCTTTCTTCTCTTGTCGTCCTCTCACAGTTCCACTCAGCCCCGTTGTTTTCCTGCAGTCCAACAGCAGCATAGACAACCTCTTCATACCCAGTAGTAAGTAAGGGCTAGCGTTGTCCTGGTAACCATAAAGAGGGGACACAGACACATATCATTATGGATGCTGATGCCACTGTTGTCATGAAGTGCTTTACAGAAATCCAGCCTAGACCCCGATAGAGCAAGCTGTATGCTAGACCAGACCAAGCTGTATGCTAGACCAGACCAAGCTGTATGCTAGACCAGACCAAGCTGTATGCTAGACCAGACCAAGCTGTATGCTAGACCAGACCAAGCTGTATGCTAGACCAGACCAAGCTGTATGCTAGACCAGACCAAGCTGTATGCTAGACCAGACCAAGCTGTATGCTAGACCAGACCAAGCTGTATGCTAGACCAGACCAAGCTGTATGCTAGACCAGACCAAGCTGTATGCTAGACCAGACCAAGCTGTATGCTAGACCAGACCAAGCTGTATGCTAGACCAGACCAAGCTGTATGCTAGACCAGACCAAGCTGTATGCTAGACCAGACCAAGCTGTATGCTAGACCAGACCAAGCTGTATGCTAGACCAGACCAAGCTGTATGCTAGACCAGACCAAGCTGTATGCTAGACCAGACCAAGCTGTATGCTAGACCAGACCAAGCTGTATGCTAGACCAGACCAAGCTGTATGCTAGACCAGACCAAGCTGTATGCTAGACCAGACCATGCTGTATGCTAGACCAGACCATGCTGTATGCTAGACCAGACCAAGCTGTATGCTAGACCAGACCAAGCTGTATGCTAGACCAGACCAAGCTGTATGCTAGACCAGACCAAGCTGTATGCTAGACCAGACCAAGCTGTATGCTAGACCAGACCAAGCTGTATGCTAGACCAGACCAAGCTGTATGCTAGACCAGACCAAGCTGTATGCTAGACCAGACCAAGCTGTATGCTAGACCAGACCAAGCTGTATGCTAGACCAGACCAAGCTGTATGCTAGACCAGACCAAGCTGTATGCTAGACCAGACCAAGCTGTATGCTAGACCAGACCAAGCTGTATGCTAGACCAGACCAAGCTGTATGCTAGACCAGACCAAGCTGTATGCTAGACCAAACCAAGCTGTACCATCTGGTGATCTGATCTGGAGAGACTCTTCTCTGACTCGTCAGCATCAGGATGTTGTTGATGCTCCCCAGAGGATCCACGATAGTCACGTCTCTCTCCTGTATGAATGAGAACATCAAACAGATGGTAAACTGATGACCGTCTATTGCAATCAAGAGGCATGAATATGTCTAAAATGGCCACTTTCATCATGATTTTGTCAAATATTGTTTGTGTTGCAAATGTAAAGGGTAATTTCCACAAAATGGGTGCCTTTTGCATCCCTTTGATATTTTAAGTAGATTTTAAAAGCCTGTTTTATTAGATGAGGGTTAACTTTAATGTAGACCACATGGAGAATTCATGTGAACTACATAGTGTCCCTGTTTTTAAGACAGTACTCACTGGTGGTAGTCTGATCTTCAGCCTCCTCCGCTTTCACTCCCAAAACGTCTTCCTCCTTTTTTATTGAGATAGCCTCCTCTTCCTCTTTTGCTCCAACATGTTCTTCCTCTTCTTTCACTACATTCTCTTCTTTCAATGTCATGGCATCTTCCTCCTCTTTGATTCTGAAAGCTTCTACCTCCTCCCCTTCCACCTTGACAACCTCTTTCCCATCTTCCTCTTTCACTGTAATATCATCCTCTTCTTCTTCCAATGTGATAGCGTCCTCTTCCTCCCTTTTCATCCTGAAAGCTTCTTCCTCTCCTTTCACCAGAGCTTCTTTCTCGGTCGAGCTTTGTGAGCTCATGCTCCGGTCGGTTAGCCTAATGCAGTATCAATTTAGTAACATATTTGCTAATTTAACGAGCAAATGACGTTAAAATGAACTAGTAGATGGGTAAACATAATTATATTCAAAACACTAAGAGTAATATACACACGATTGGTCTAAAGAGCTTCAAAGACTCAACTTTGTTCGCTAACAAAGCAACACGTTGGTTGAATCAGAAGCCTTTTGTCGCTGTTGAAGAAGCCTCCAGTTCCGTCCACTAGATTATACGTCACGCAAGCAGCATCACCTGAAAGACTCATATCGCTCTCTGCTGACTGGAGTGGATAACGCAGGCTGGAAAAATATTAATAACAATGTTTATTCTGGCAAGCCATGTCATGCGAATAAATAAAGAACCATATGTTATGTTTTCTCTTACTTCTTACAGCAAATACTTTACTCCAGGGCTGACCTGCCCGTTAGGCAGGATTAGGTGACAGATTAAAGAGTATTCGATTTTTGTCATCTTTATTCTGAACCCACTGCCTGTAAGCCATCGTTAAATTAGTCTCATTGATTTGTATTTTCCTTCAACTTTCTGAAGAGGAAACAGCCAGGAAATGCCCCTGTCTGAGTGCATTTGTCTACCACTATGTGTAGCTGTTAGCGATGATGCTAATGATCCACTATGTGTAGCTGTTAGCGATGATGCTAATGATCCACTATGTGTAGCTGTTAGCGATGATACTAATGATCCACTATGTGTAGCTGTTAGCGATGATGCTAATGATCCACTATGTGTAGCTGTTAGCGATGATACTAATGATCCACTATGTGTAGCTGTTAGCGATGATGCTAATGATCCACTATGTGTAGCTGTTAGCGATGATGCTAATGATCCACTATGTGTAGCTGTTAGCGATGATGCTAATGATCCACTATGTGTAGCTGTTAGCGATGATACTAATGATCCACTATGTGTAGCTGTTAGCGATGATGCTATAATGACAACCATCTTCTGGTTGATAGAAAAGCTTTTCCAAAAACCTTGTCAATTAAATGTTAAATATTAAATGTTAATCACATGTGTGCTACAGAGACACCACTAACCAAACAAGGCTCTTGCTGGTGCCACTTGAATTAAAGGGTATCTACACATAAAAATGAACAATTCTTAGATTTTTCTCAGACTTCAAAAGTGGTCTCTTGATGAGGTTTAACTCTTATTGTGGACTTAGAACATCCAATGTCATTGTTATTCTATTCATTAACCGTGGGATTCTGAGAGAAAAACAGGGACATCAGAAACCTGGAAAAACTAAACAGAGAAAAACTGGAATTGGAGAAAAAAAAACTAAAACGGAATTATGTTTAAAAAAATACTGATTTAATAGGTCTTTACATATTCTATACATTTTACATTTACATTTACATTTAAGTCATTTAGCAGACGCTCTTATCCAGAGCGACTTACAAATTGGTGCATTCACCTTATGACATCCAGTGGAACAACCACTTTACAATAGTGCATCTAAATATTTTAAAGGGGGGGTGAGAAGGATTACTTTATCCTATCCTAGGTATTCCTTAAAGAGGTGGGGTTTCAGGTGTCTCCGGAAGGTGGTGATTGACTCCGCTGTCCTGGCGTCGTGAGGAGTTTGTTCCACCATTGGGGAGCCAGAGCAACGAACAGTTTTGATTGGGCTGAGCGGGAACTGTACTTCCTCAGTGGTAGGGAGGCGAGCAGGCCAGAGGTGGATGAACGCAGTGCCCTTATTTGGGTGTAGGGCCTGATCAGAGCCTGGAGGTACTGAGGTGCCGTTCCCCTCACAGCTCCGTAGGCAAGCACCATGGTCTTGTAGTGGATGCGAGCTTCAACTGGAAGCCAGTGGAGAGAGCGGAGGAGCGGGGTGACGTGAGAGAACTTGGGAAGGTTGAACACTAGACGGGCTGCGGCGTTCTGGATGAGTTGTAGGGGTTTAATGGCACAGGCAGGGAGCCCAGCCAACAGCGAGTTACAGTAATCCAGACGGGAGATGACAAGTGCCTGGATTAGAACCTGCGCCGCTTCCTGTGTGAGGCAGGGTCGTACTCTGCGGATGTTGTAGAGCATGAACCTACAGGAACGGGCCACCGCCTTGATGTTAGTTGAGAACGACAGGGTGTTGTCCAGGATCACGCCAAGGTTCTTAGCGCTCTGGGAGGAGGACACAATGGAGTTGTCAACCGTGATGGCGAGATCATGGAACGGGCAGTCCTTCCCGGGAGGAAGAGCAGCTCCGTCTTGCCGAAGTTCAGCTTGAGGTGGTGATCCGTCATCCACACTGATATGTCTGCCAGACATGCAGAGATGCGATTCGCCACCTGGTCATCAGAAGGGGGAAAGGAGAAGATTAATTGTGTGTCGTCTGCATAGCAATGATAGGAGAGACCATGTGAGGTTATGACAGAGCCAAGTGACTTGGTGTATAGCGAGAATAGGAGAGGGCCTAGAACAGAGCCCTGGGGACACCAGTGGTGAGAGCGCGTGGTGAGGAGACAGATTCTCGCCACGCCACCTGGTAGGAGCGACCTATCAGGTAGGACGCAATCCAAGCGTGGGCCGCGCCGGAGATGCCCAACTCGGAGAGGGTGGAGAGGAGGATCTGATGGTTCACAGTATCGAAGGCAGCCGATAGGTCTAGAAGGATGAGAGCAGAGGAGAGAGAGTTAGCTTTAGCGGTGCGGAGCGCCTCCGTGATACAGAGAAGAGCAGTCTCAGTTGAATGACTAGTCTTGAAACCTGACTGATTTGGATCAAGAAGGTCATTCTGAGAGAGATAGCGGGAGAGCTGACCAAGGACGGCACGTTCAAGAGTTTTGGAGAGAAAAGAAAGAAGGGATACTGGTCTGTAGTTGTTGACATCGGAGGGATCGAGTGTAGGTTTTTTCAGAAGGGGTGCAACTCTCGCTCTCTTGAAGACGGAAGGGACGTAGCCAGCGGTCAGGGATAAGTTGATGAGCGAGGTGAGGTAAGGGAGAAGGTCTCCGGAAATGGTCTGGAGAAGAGAGGGGGGATAGGGTCGAGCGGGCAGGTTGTTGGGCGGCCGGCCGTCACAAGACGCGAGATTTCATCTGGAGAGAGAGGGGAGAAAGAGGTCAGAGCACAGGGTAGGGCAGTGTGAGCAGAACCAGCGGTGTTGTTTGACTTAGCAAACGAGGATCGGATGTCGTCGACCTTCTTTTCAAAATGGTTGACGGTCATCTGCAGAGAGGGAGGAGGGGGGGAGGATTCAGGAGGGAGGAGAAGGTGGCAAAGAGCTTCCTAGGGTTAGAGGCAGATGCTTGGAATTTAGAGTGGTAGTAAGTGGCTTTAGCAGCAGAGACAGAGGAGGAAAATGTAGAGAGGAGGGAGTGAAAGGATGCCAGGTCCGCAGGGAGGCGAGTTTTCCTCCATTTCCGCTCGGCTGCCCGGAGCCCTGTTCTGTGAGCTCGCAATGAGTCGTCAAGCCACGGAGCGGGAGGGGAGGACCGAGCCGGCCTGGAAGATAGGGGACATAGAGAGTCAAAGGATGCAGAAAGGGAGGAGAGGAGGGTTGAGGAGGCAGAATCAGGAGATAGGTTGGAGAAGGTTTGAGCAGAGGGAAGAGATGATAGGATGGAAGAGGAGAGAGTAGCGGGGGAGAGAGAGCGAAGGTTGGGACGGCGCGATACCATCCGAGTAGGGGCAGTGTGGGAAGTGTTGGATGAGAGCGAGAGGGAAAAGGATACAAGGTAGTGGTCGGAGACTTGGAGGGGAGTTCCTTCTGGTCCTTCTGTAGCTCAGTTGGTAGAGCATGGCGCTTGTAACGCCAGGGTAGTGGGTTCGATTCCCGGGACCACCCATACGTAGAATGTATGCACACATGACTGTAAGTCGCTTTGGATAAAAGCGTCCGCTAAATGGCATACACAATGAGGTTAGTGGAAGAACAGCATCTAGTAAAGATGAGGTTGAGCGTATTGCCTGCCTTGTGAGTAGGGGGGGAAGGTGAGAGGGTGAGGTCAAAAGAGGAGAGGAGTGGAAAGAAGGAGGCAGAGAGGAATGAGTCAAAGGTAGACGTGGGGAGGTTAAAGTCGCCCAGAACTGTGAGAGGTGAGCCGTCCTCAGGAAAGGAGCTCATCAAGGCATCAAGCTCATTGATGAACTCTCGAGGGACCTGGAGGGGGCGATAAATGATAAGGATGTTAAGCTTTTCTCTCATTACTGGCTTATCTAGGGATTGTGTAGAGTAGCAGTTGTATCCTGAAGTGACCTTTAATTCTTCCACTGGATCAAAGCTTCAGCCAAGTAGAATTCATGATAGTGGCAACACATGGAGTTGAGCTTGCTATAGTAATAGTGGAATTCATGATAGTGGCAACACATGGAGTAGAGCTTGCTATAGTAATAGTAGAATACATGATAGTGGCAACACATGGAGTAGAGCTTGCTATAGTATTGGTAGGATACATGATAGTGGCAACGCATGGAGTAGGGTTGATATAGTCATGGTAGGATACATGATAGTGGCAACACATGGAGTAGGGTTGATATAGTCATGGTAGGATACATGATAGTGGCAACACATGGAGTAGGGTTGATATAGTCATGGTAGGATACATGATAGTGGCAACACATGGAGTAGGGTTGATATAGTCATGGTAGGATACATGATAGTGACAACACATGGAGTAGGGTTGATATAGTCATGGTAGGATACATGATAGAGACAACACATGGAGTAGGGTTGATATAGTCATGGTAGGATACATGATAGTGACAACACATGGAGTAGGGTTGATATAGTCATGGTAGGATACATGATAGTGACAACACATGGAGTAGGGTTGATATAGTCATGGTAGGATACATGATAGAGACAACACATGGAGTAGGGTTGATATAGTTATGGTAGGATACATGATAGTGGCAACACATGGAGTAGGGGTTGATATAGTCATGGTAGGATACATGATAGAGACAACACATGGAGGTGGGTTGATATAGTCATGGTAGGATACATGATAGTGGCAACACATGGAGTAGGGTTGATATAGTTATGGTAGGATACATGATAGTGGCAACACATGGAGTTGGGTTGATATAGTCATGGTAGGATACATGATAGTGGCAACACATGGAGTAGGGTTGGATATAGTTATGGTAGGATACATGATAGTGGCAACACATGGAGTAGGGTTGATATAGTCATGGTAGGATACATGATAGAGACAACACATGGAGGTGGTTGATATAGTCATGGTAGGATACATGATAGTGGCAACACATGGAGTAGGAAGTTGATATAGTTATGGTAGGATACATGATAGTGGCAACACATGGAGTTGGGTTGATATAGTCATGGTAGGATACATGATAGTGGCAACACATGGAGTAGGGTTGGATGTAGTCATGGTAGGATATAGAGTTGATGTTGGAAGTTTACATAGACCTTAGCCAAATACATTTAAACTCAGTTTTTCACAATTCCTGACATTTGATCCAAGTAAAAATTCCCTGTCTTAGGTCAGTTAGGATCACCAATTTTTATTAAGAATGTGAAATGTCAGAAGATAGTAGAGAGAATAATTTATTTCAGCTTTAATTTCTATCATCACATTCCCAATGGGTCAGGAGTTTACATACACTCAATTAGTATTTGGTAGCATTGCCTTTAAATTGTTTATCTTGGGTCAAACGTTTCGGGTTGACTTACACAAGCTTCCCACAATACGTTGGATATACTAGATACTGGATATACTTCAGCCTAGTAGGATACATGATAGTGGCAACACATGGAGTAGGGTTGATATAGTCATGGTAGGATACATGATAGAGACAACACATGGAGTAGGGTTGATATAGTCATGGTAGGATACATGATAGAGACAACACATGGAGTAGGGTTGATATAGTCATGGTAGGATACATGATAGAGACAACACATGGAGTAGGGTTGATATAGTCATGGTAGGATACATGATAGAGACAACACATGGAGTAGGGTTGATATAGTCATGTCATGATAGTGGTAACACATGGAGTAGGGTTGGATATAGTCATGGTAGGATACATGATAGACATCACATGGAGACAACACATGGAGTAGAGGTTGATATAGTCATATAGTCATGGTAGGATACATGATAGAGACAACACATGGAGTAGGGTTGATATAGTCATGGTAGGATACATGATAGAGACAACACATGGAGTAGGGTTGATATAGTCATGGTAGGATACATGATAGTGACATCACATGGAGTAGGGTTGATATAGTCATGGTAGGATACATGATAGAGACAACACATGGAGTAGGGTTGATATAGTCATGGTAGGATACATGATAGAGACACATGGAGGTGGGTTGATATAGTCATGGTAGGATACATGATAGTGGCAACACATGGAGTAGGGTTGATATAGTCATGGTAGGATACATGATAGAGACAACACATGGAGTAGGGTTGATATAGTCATGGTAGGATACATGATAGTGACAACACACATGGAGTAGGGTTGGATATAGTCATGGTAGGATACATGATAGTGGTAACACATGGAGTAGGGTTGGATATAGTCATGGTAGGATACATGATAGAGACAACACATGGAGTAGGGTTGATATAGTCATGGTAGGATACATGATAGTGACAACACATGGAGTAGGGTTGATATAGTCATGGTAGGATACATGATAGTGACAACACATGGAGTAGGGTTGATATAGTCATGGTAGGATACATGATAGTGACAACACATGGAGTAGGGTTGATATAGTCATGGTAGGATACATGATAGTGACAACACATGGAGTAGGGTTGATATAGTCATGGTAGGATACATGATAGTGGTAACACATGGAGTAGGGTTGGATATAGTCATGGTAGGATACATGATAGAACAACACATGGAGTAAGGGTTGATATAGTCATGGTAGGATACATGATAGTGGCAACACATGGAGTAGGGTTGGATATAGTCATGGTAGGATACATGATAGTGGCAGCACATGGAGTTGACACATCACACACACAGCAGTTATGGGCTTAAAAGAAGAAGACACCAGTACCATGTCAGGTATAGTTTAAATGTATTCATATTTGAGTTTTCATCCCAATATGACACTTTAAATACATCACAGAAGACTGAAATATAACAAAATATCTGTTGTGTTTATTGAAATATAGACTTTATAGACATTTATCATAACAAGGCTTAGGTGTCCCCTAGAGTCAGCAAAAACCTCTCCAAAATGTGAAATGTTTTAAACATCTCTATTTTCATGCATATAACTTATATAACATATAACATAAAAACCTCTTCAAATAGAAGTATGTTTATAACACAGAATATCTTACAGGTCGACCCTCTCTCACTCTCTCTCATCATGTCACAAGCTGTCAGGCTCCCAGATGAAGGGCAATAAAAGGCCCCAGCTCACTCAACTGCCCCTCCCTCTCCAACAGCCATCAACCCAGAACATCCTGAAGACAGAACATCTAAAAGATCATCTGGGAATCCTTTCTTCCTCATGGAGTTTTTTCCACTTGACTCTTTCCACATTTTGTTACATTACAGCCTTATTCTAAAATGTATTCAATCCCATTTGTTCCTCATCAATCAACACACAATAATGTCATGTCTTTACTATCCTTAATGTGATGACATGCTACTTTTATCAAATCCATTACCAAACGTTTAATTGATTACGTGATTGAAGTAAATCATGCAACAATTAATAACCACTAACAACCTGGGGCACCACGGAGAAGTTTATTTAAAGAGTTCCGTCTTCCGAACGAACTCTTAATAATCTAAAGATCTCTTACATTTCAGTCATCAATCAGTCATTAAATTATTATTAATTGTTACCTCATCAGTTCTCATTCCAAAAATGTCCAAATTCTTCTTCACGAACCCTAGTTTCCTTAATAAGGAATCAGCAATATACAAACTGGATTATTTATTTATTGACTAACTAAATAATCACAGAAATACATAAAACATATATTGGTAACTAACAATGATAGAAAAGTCCCTAGAGAGCTAAGCCGATATGACAGCTTGGTAGACAAAGGGAAAGGGGTGTGACAGAGAGCAGGAAAGACAACATGGATTCATTACACAGTCTATAATTACATTCATTGAAATGCTAATCCTTTGCACATGAACGACTCTCATTCGAGAATAATTGCAATGTAGATATATGTTGTCTCTTCTGTTGGATTCCTCCATCGTCCTGTAGGGTTCATCAGAGCCTCTGGTTAACTTTCATTGGGATCCTCCATCGTCCTGTAGGGTTCATCAGAGCCTCTGGTTAACTTTCATTGGGATCCTCCATCGTCCTGTAGGGTTCATCAGAGCCTCTGGTTAACTTTCATTGGGATCCTCCATCGTCCTGTAGGGTTCATCAGAGCCTCTGGTTATCTTTCATTGGGATCCTCCATCGTCCTGTAGGGTTCATCAGAGCCTCTGGTTAACTTTCATTGGGATCCTCCATCGTCCTGTAGGGTTCATCAGAGCCTCTGGTTAACTTTCATTGGGATTCCTCCATCGTCCTGTAGGGTTCATCAGAGCCTCTGGTTAACTTTCATTGGGATCCTCCATCGTCCTGTAGGGTTCATCAGAGCCTCTGGTTAACTTTCATTGGGATCCTCCATCGTCCTGTAGGGTTCATCAGAGCCTCTGGTTAACTTTCATTGGGATCCTCCATCGTCCTGTAGGGTTCATCAGAGCCTCTGGTTAACTTTCATTGGGATCCTCCATCGTCCTGTAGGGTTCATCAGAGCCTCTGGTTAGCTTTCATTGAAGTCACAAAGTTAACTAAGATGTAGACTTTCTATAGTCACTGTACAGCCCCTTAACTATGGAGTGACCCCACGAAACGGGACATCCAGCCAACTCCAGTGACAACCACAGAACACAAATATATATAGTTTACAAAAATATTAGCGTCTTAGCTCTTATTGCAGGACTTTGACTGTGGTACATCACCTCCTCAGTCAACATATTGTGTGTATTGAACACTCATATTGGACTGTACAGCCCTTACCTATAGACGTACACCACCACCGATCACAACTTCCTGTTTCCATCACCAGTTAAGTTTTTTTTACACGGTATGACTTCATTCATAAAAACTTCCCATAATGGTAAATCAAGCTATAAACAGACTAATTATTTTCCCCTCAGGGAAGCTCTGGTAAACAGTTGATGTAGGGCACTGCTGCCACCACCAGGCCTGGAGGGCATTTTTGACTTAGCAAGCTAGCTGTGTAGCTGTGTTAGCAAAAGACATAGCAGCTAACTAACTGGCTACTGAACAACCTATTGTGTGTATTGAACATTCATATTGGACAGCCTTACCTATAGAGTAGCACCACCCATCAGCCCATTCTCTTCTTTGATGTCAAAGCTGCAGTGTATTGTTGCTATCGGAGTTTATGATTAATAATCCTATTTACTTCAAGACACACTAAGATGTCACCATACTATTCATTTAAAGCCCCTCTGTCAGATATAAACCATCAGAGTGAAACCAACTGACATGGAAACAATGGAGCAAATGTATCACTATCAGAGGGGTGTATTATGACATCAGATAGAACTACTCAGACATTTCAAATATCACTGGATTATCAGAGGGTTTATTATGACATCATATAGAACTCAGACATTCCAAATATCACTGGATTATAGAGGGTTTATTATGACATCATATAGAATTACTCAGACATTCCAAATATCACTGGATTATTAGGGGTTTATTATGACATCATATAGAACTACTCAGACATTCCAAATATCATTTTATTATCAGAGGGTGTATTATGACATCATATAGAACTATCAACCATTCTAAATCAGGCTTCATCCATATCATGAAGGTGGATATTGATCCAACCATTTCCAAAGTAATGATGGAAACAGGATATGCCTTTACAATTTATAAATGCAAATAGACCATTTGTAAGTTCATTTTACATGGTGGGATCATTTGTGTCAGTAAACATTTATGAGCGAAAATGGTGGTGGAAACTCCTTCGTGCGCAAATATTTATATAATAACCATCAGATCTTAGTTAACTTGGAGTCACATGATGATATATTGTGTGGTCCTCCCACTACGACTTGGGAACCCATGTAGTTTATTAGGCTACAGATTAAATAAATGATGAACTTCACAGGGTGGTGAAAGTGCATGTGTTGAGCTTGATGCTCCTTTCCAATACATTTTGAGGTCTTATTCTGGTGACTTGATGATTGACGCTTGGTTGCCTGTTGACAAATAAAATAATATCTCTCTCTCATCCGCCAATAATCTCATCATGTAGGTAGCCTACCAACACTGTATCTGTGAGCTGCTGGCTACAGTGCGTTGCCATGTTTCTTTATATAAAACAGCTTTTTAAAACCATCAGTAGAGTTGACAATGTGATGGAAACCCATTTAACTTGTATTTTTCATTCGATACATGGGAATTCAACAGCAAAAGTCCCCCCCCTTTGTTCAGGGACACATTCATACAAATATTTACACATTAAGTTTATTTAAAATAAACACAGTTGACAGTGAGAGGACGTTTCTTTTTTGCTGAGATTACAATTACCATTTTCCATTAGAGTCTGTGAACATTTTCATTTCATTAAATCATCAGTGGGCCAACAATGCAAATGTAAACAATGGAACAAATGCATCACATCCAAATATCACTTGATTATCTGTAGTGCTGGAGGAATGACACACCCAGATAAACACACACAGAGTTTAAAAAAGGACCATTTAAACACATGGAATCTGATCTACTTTATATTCAAACTGACAAACTCCATATTCACCTCATGTTTTCTAATAAAAACATACAAATATATGTTTAAGAATACTTTGTACAATTCAATTTCATCTGGTTTCAACAGGTAAACACATTGTCAGTCAACAATATAAGACAACGGGAGCACTGTGTATGTTCTCTGATGAATTTTAAGTCAATGTGATGTGAAATATCAATATACACACTAGAAGTAATTATTCTCCCGTGTGGATTCTCACATGACGTTTAAGTGACCGTGATGAGTCATATGTCTTCCCACAGTCTGAGCATTTGCAAGGGTTCTCCCCTGTGTGCAGTCTCATGTGTTCTTTCAGCTTTCCTGAATGGTTAAAACGCTTTCCGCAGTGGGAGCAGCGGTAAGGCTTCTCCCCGGTGTGTATTCGCTTATGAGCGTTCAGGTTTCCTGACTCTCTAAAACTTTTTCCACAATGGGAGCAGTGGTAAGGCTTCTCCCCTGTGTGTATTCGCTCGTGAGATTTCATGTTTCCTAACTTGTTAAAACTCTTTCCACACTGGGCGCAATGGTGTGGCTTCGCTCCTGTGTGTATCCTCTCATGTCTTTTCAGGCTTCTAATCTGGTAAACCTAGTTCCACACTGGGAGCAGTGGTAAGGCTTCTCCCTGTGTGTATTCGCTCATGAGCTTTCAGGCTTCCTAACTGGTTAAAACTCTTTCCACACTGGGCGCAGAGGTGTCGTCTTGCTGGTTTGGACGTCTTTGGTTCCTCGAAGATTGTTGTTCCTCCTGCCAAAGACAGTGTTTATTTAAAGAGAGGCGTAAATTGAAATATTTTATAATCATAACAATGAGCAATCCATCAGATGGGTTTACACCCATTCCCCCTCTAATCAGTGGACCTTCCCCCCACGGAAAGATTGATCACTGACCTCAGCAACGATGCAAATCCTAACTATGCCAAGGGGTTGGAAATGTTAGATTTTGATGCCATAATCGAGAAAAATGCAGACATTGGGACAGACGCTCTCAAAATAGACCATCGGGCAGAGGCCTTGTGAAGGTTCTCTCCAGTTTAGCCCTCAACTATGCCCACCAGTAGAGATGGACAGTGCACCAGTACCTCAATGCCCAACAGAGGTACGAGCAGGAAGCTGGGGAGCTCAAGGAGAGAACCAGGAGCTGACATCGAAAGCCGAAAAAGATAAGCTACTGCTATCAGGAACTGTGTGTGAGAACAGATAAACACTTATAACAAAGAACGAAAAACTCTTGACCAAGTCCATATTCTAAAGGAACAACTAGTTTTAGCCAAAAGGAAATATGATGCAAATCAACTTGATGCAAACGGTTGTGAATGAAACAACTCAAAGCAATAATGTTCTATTTCAAAAGCTGCAGACCAAAGACAATCAGTTAACTTCTTATGGCTGGGGGCAGTATTGAGTAGCTTGGATGAATAAGGTGCCCAGAGTAAACTGCCTGCTACTCAGTCCCAGAAGCTAAGATATGCATATTATTAGTATATTTGGATAGAAACACTCTGAAGTTTCTAAAACAGTTTGAATGATGTCTGGAGTATAACAGAACACATATGACAGGCAAAAACATGAGAATAAATCCTAACAGGAAGTGGGAAATCTGAGGTTTGTAGTTTTCAACGCATCCCCTATTGAACATACAGTGGGATATTGGTCATCTTGCACTATCTAATGCTTCCACTAGATGTCAACAGTCTTTAGAACCTTGTTTGATGCTTCTACTGTGAAAGGGGCCGAATGAGAGGGGAATGAGTCAGAGGACTGCCAGGAGCCATGAGCTGACAATGCGTGTTCATGTGACAGTTAGCTTGCATTCCATTGCATTTCTACAGACAAAGGAATTCTCTGGTTGGAACATTATTGAAGATTTGTTCAAAACACCCTAAAGATTGATTCTATACTTCGTTTGACATGTTTCTACGGACTGTAACGTAACTTTTTGACTTTGTCTGCTCGTGCGTCATGAATTTGGATTACAGGGCTGAACGCGCTAACAAAAGGAGGAATTTGGAACTCTATCAAACAAATCAAACATTTATTGTGGAACTGGGATTCCTTGGAGTGCATTCTGATGAAGAACATCAAAGATTAGTGAATATTTATAATGCCGTTTCTGACTAATGTTGACTCCACAACATGGCAGATATCTGTTTGGCTGTTTTGGTCTCTGAGGGCTGTACTCAGATTATTGCATGGTATGCTTTTTCTGTAAAGTTTTTTGAAATCTGACACAGCGGTTGCATTTTAGAAGAAGTTTACCTAAAGTTCCATGTGTAACACTTGTATCTTTTATCAATGTTTATTATGAGTATTTCTGTAAATTGTAAATTTATGGACATAAATATGCACTTTATCGAACAAAACATACATGTATTGTGTAACATGAAGTCCTATGAGTGCCATCTGATGAAGATCAAGGTTAGTGATTCATTCTCTCTCTTTTTTCTTCTTTTTGTGTTTTTCTGTGACTTGGCGGTGACCTAACGTAATCATTTGGTGTGCTTTCACTGTAAAGCATTTTGAAATCGGATACTGTGGTGGGATTAACAACAAGATTACCTTTTAAAATTGTATAAGAGACTCGTATGTTTGAGGAATTTTAATTATGAGATTTCTGTTGCTTGAATTTGGCGCTCTGCACTTTCACTGGCTGTTGTCATATCACCTCTTGCTGTGGATATAGATACTTTTGTACCCGTTTCCTCCAGCATCTTCACAAGGTCCTTTGCTATTCTTCTGGGATTGATTTGCACTTTTCGCACCTAAGTATGTTCATCTCTAGGAGACACAACGCATCTCCTTCAGAGCGAAATGACAGCTGCGTGGTCCCATGGTGTTTATACTTGCATACTATTGTTTGTACAGATGAACCATGCTGTTTATAGCTGTTTATAGAGTATGTAAACTTCTGTAAACAAATGTTGAAAAAATTACTTGTGTCATGCACAAAGTAGATGTCCTACCAACTTTCCAAAACTAGTTTAAAAAACTAGCTGGTTAACAAGAAATTAGTGGAGTGGTTGAAAAACAAGTTTTAATGACTCCAACCTAAGTGTATGTAAACGAGTTTTAATGACTCCAACCTAAGTGTATGTAAACGAGTTTTAATGACTCCAACCTAAGTGTATGTAAGCGTCCGACTTCAACTGTATACACGCAGTGCCTCGGAAAGTATTCAGACCCCTTGACTGTTTTCTAAAACTGATTCAATTGTATTTTTTTAGCTCATTAAAATGTACAAAACCCTGTAATGACAAAGCAAAAACAGGATTTTAGATTGTTTTTCTGTTTTTCTTTTTTACAAATTAAAAACTGAAATATCACATTTACTAAAGAATTCAGAACATTTACTCAGTACTTTGTTGAAACACCTTTGGCAGTGATTACAGCCTTGAGTCTTCTTGGGTTTGACACTACAAGTTTGGCACACCTGTACTTGGGGAGTTTCTCTCATTCTCTGCAGATCCTCTCAAGCTCTGTCAGGATGGATGTTGCGCATTGCTACACAGCTATTTTCAGGTCTCTCAGAGATGTTTGATCAGGTTCAAGTCCGGGCTCTGGTTGGGCCACTCAAGGACATTCAGAGACTTGTCCGAAGCCACGTCTGCGTTGTCCTGTTGGAAGGTGAACCTTTGCCCCAGTCTGAGGTCCTGAGTGCTTTGGAGCAGGTTTCCATCAATTATCTCTCTGTAATTTGCTCCGTTCATCTTTCCCTCGATCCTGACTAGTCTCCCAGTCCCTGCCGCTGAAAAATATGAAAAATAAGATGCTGCCACCACCATGCTTCACTGTAGGGATGGTGCCAGGTTTCCTCCAGACCTGACACTTGGCATTCAGGCCAAATAGTTCAATCTTGGTTTCATCAGATCAGAGAATCTTGTTTCTCATGGTCTGAGAGTCCTTTAGGTGCCTTTTGGCAAACTCAAGCAGACTTTCATGTGCCTTTTACTGTTCTCTGTACCTTGTTCCGTTCATCTTTCCCTCAGTCCTAACAAGTCTCCCAGTCCCTGCTGCAAACATCCCCTGCCTGATGCCAAGTTTCCACCAGACGTGATGCTTGGAATAGAGCTCTGGTTGGGCCACTCCAGGACATTCTGAGACTTGGGTTTGTAGTTTTCAAGAGTTTTCCAAGCGGGCTGTCAGGTGCCTTATACTGAGGAGTGGCTTCCATCTGGCCACTCTACCAGTGCTACAGAGTTGGTTGTCCTTCTGGAAGGTTCTCCCATCTCCACAGAGGATCTCTGTCAGTGACCATCGGGTTCTTGGTCACCTCCCTAACCAGGCCCGTCTCCACCGATTGTTCAGTTTGGCCAGGCCAGCTTTTGGTAGAGTCTTACATTTACATTTACATTTAAGTCATTTAGCAGGCGCTCTTGGTGGTTCCACACTTCTTCCTTTTAAGAATGATCGAGGACCTTGTGTTTTTGGGACCTTCATGCTACCTTAACATGCTGCAGAAATGTGTTGGTACACTTCCCCCGTTCTGTGCTGTCACTCAATCCTCTCTTCTGACCTCAGGGCTTGGTTTTGCTCTGACATCCAAATCACTTGCAATCAATTTAATTTACCACAGGTGTACTCCAATCAGGTCGTTAGAAACACCTCAAAGATGATCAACGGTAACAGCATGCACCTCAGCTCCATTCCGAGTCTCATAGCAAAGGTTTGAATACTTGTGTAAATAAGATTTATATTTTTTTTTATACATTTGCAAACAGGTCTGAAAACCTGTTTTCGCTTTGTCGTTAGGGGGGTATTGTGTGTAGATTGAATCAGGCTGTAACGTAACTAAATATGGAAAAGTCAAGGGGTCTGAATACTTTCCGAATATAGTGTATATAATAGTGTATATAGCCATGTTATACAGTATGAATAGGCTTGTTCAGTCACATGTCATGAATTCACTATGACATCATCATATTTACATACATTTTACGGGTTGAAAAGTTGTTTTTCTCCTCAGACATAAACAAACAACTCCAGGTGAAAGACAAAGGCCATAGCTGTAATAAAATAACAAATTAACTGGCAAAGCAGCAGAGTGAGGCCCGTATCCAGCAACGTCACGAGTCACGTTTTTGCAGCTGTTTCAGTACAGCACTACAGGGAGAGAGAGGGAAAGCAGCTGTTTCAGTACAGCACTACAGAGAGAGAGAGGGAAAGCAGCAGTTTCAGTACAGCACTACATGGAGAGAGAGGGGAGAAGCTGTTTCAGTACAGCACTACATGGAGAGAGAGGAAAGCAGCAGTTTCAGTACAGCACTACATGGAGAGAGAGGGGAGAAGCTGTTTCAGTACAGCACTACAGGGAGAGAGAGGGGGAGCAGTTTCAGTACAGCACTACATGGAGAGAGAGGGGAGCAGCTGTTTCAGTACAGCACTACAGGGAGAGAGGGAGAGCAGCTGTTTCAGTACAGCACCACAGGGAGAGAGAGGGAGAGCAGCTGTTTCAGTACAGCACTACAGAGAGAGGAGGAGAGCAGCTGTTTCAGTACAGCACTACAGGGAGAGAGAGGGAGAGCAGCTGTTTCAGTACAGCACTACAGGGAGAGAGGAGCAGCAGAGTACAGCACTTAGAGGGAGGGGGAGAAGCTGTTTCAGTACATCACTACAGGGAGAGAGAGGGGAGAAGCAGTTTCAGTACAGCACTACAGGGAGAGAGGGGGAGAGCAGCTGTTTCAGTACATCACTACAGGAGAGAGAGGGGGAGCAGCTGTTTCAGTACAGCACTACAGAGAGAGAGAGGGGGAGCAGCTGTTTCAGTACAGCACTACAGAGAGAGAGAGGGGGAGCAGCTGTTTCAGTACAGCACTACAGAGAGAGAGAGGGGGAGCAGCTGTTTCAGTACAGCACTACAGAGAGAGGAGGAGAGCAGCTGTTTCAGTACAGCACTACAGAGAGAGAGAAGGGGAGCAGCTGTTTCAGTACAGCACTACAGAAGAGAGAGGGAGAGCAGCTGTTTCAGTACAGCACTACAGGGAGAGAGGGGGAGCAGCTGTTTCAGTACAGCACTACAGAGAGAGAGAGGGGAAGCAGGGGAGAGCAGCTGTTTCAGTACAGCACTACAGAGAGAGGGGGAGCAGCTGTTTCAGTACAGCACTACAGGGAGAGAGGGGGAGCAGCTGTTTCAGTACAGCACTACAGGGAGAGAGGGAGCAGCTGTTTTCCAGTACAGCACTACAGGGAGAGAGGGAGTGCAGTTTCTAGTACAGCACTACAGGGAGAGAGAGGGGCACTGGAGCAGCTGTTTCAGTACAGCACTACAGGAGAGAGGGGAGCAGCTGTTTCAGTACAGCACTACAGGGAGAGAGGGGGAGCAGCTGTTTCAGTACAGCAATACAGGGAGGAGGGGGAGCAGCTGTTTCAGTACAGCAATACAGGGGAGAGCTGTTTCAGCACAGCACTACAGGAGAGGGAAAAAATCCACGGGACTGGTTTCAATGTATGGAATCACCTAGGAGTTTCTGGATGTTGGTAAACTTCTCCTTTGAAGCATAATTGAGAAATAATTAATTGAAGTTGGAACATTTGTAGACCAGAGGTTAATAATGTTGAGCCAGTAACTGAATCTCTGATTCAGAGGGGTTGTGTTCAATGCGGAAGACATTTAGGATGAATGGATTCAGTTGTGACTGACTAGATATCCCTTTTCCTTCCATCGCAGTCCTCCTTTAAGACTCCATCATGTTTCATCATTAGATGCTACAGGCCTCCTTTAAGACTCCATAATGTTTCATCATTAGATGCTACAGGCCTCCTTTAAGACTCCATAATGTTTCATCATTAGATGCTACAGGCCTCCTTTAAGACTCCATAATGTTTCATCATTAGATGCTACAGGCCTCCTTTAAGACTCCATAATGTTTCATCATTAGATGCTCAGGCCTCCTTTAAGACTCATAATGTTTCATCATTAGATGCTACAGGCCTCCTTTAAGAATCCATAATGTTTCATCATTAGATGCTACAGGCCTCCTTTAAGACTCCATAATGTTTCATCATTAGATGCTACAGGCCTCCTTTAAGACTCCATAATGTTTCATCATTAGATGCTACAGGCCTCCTTTAAGAATCCATAATGTTTCATCATTAGATACAGGCCTCCTTTAAGACTCCCATAATGTTTCATCATTAGATGCTACAGTCCTCCTTTAAGACTCCATCATAAGACTCCATAATGTTTCATCATTAGAATAGACTCCATAATGTTTCATCATTAAGATGCTCAGTATGGGGACTCCATTGTGTTTATAGAATAAGGTCCTTTAGTATGGGCAGAACCTGTGTGTTTATATAGAATAAGGTCAGTATGGGGTATTGTGTTTATAGAATAAGGTCAGTATGGGGTATTGTGTTTATAGAATAAGGTCAGTATGGGGTATTGTGTTTATAGAATAAGGTATGGGGTATGTGGAATAGGGTATTGTATTGTATTGTTTTATAGAATAAGGTCAGTATGGGGTATTGTGTTTATAGAATAAGGTCAGTATGGGGTATTGTGTTTATAGAATAAGGTCAGTATGGGGTATTGTGTTTATAGAATAAGGTCAGTATGGGGTATTGTGTTTATAGAATAAGGTCAGTATGGGGTATTGTGTTTATAGAATAAGGTCAGTATGGGGTATTGTGTTTATAGAATAAGGTCAGTATGGGGTATTGTGTTTATAGAATAAGGTCAGTATAGGGTATTGTGTTTATAGAATAAGGTCAGTGTGGGGTATTGTGTTTTTAGAATAAGGTCAGTATGGGGTATTGTGTTTTTAGAATAAGGTCAGTATGGGGTATTGTGTTTATATAATAAGGTCAGTATGGGGTATTGTATTTATAGAATAAGGTCAGTATGGGGTATTGTGTTTATAGAATAAGGTCAGTATGGGGTATTGTATTTATAGAATAAGGTCAGTATGGGGTATTGTGTTTATAGAATAAGGTCAGTATGGGGTATTGTGTTTATAGAATAAGGTCAGTATGGGGTATTGTGTTTATAGAATAAGGTCAGTATGGGGTATTGTGTTTATAGAATAAGGTCAGTATGGGGTATTGTGTTTATAGAATAAGGTCAGTATGGGGGTATTGTGTTTATAGAATAAGGTCAGTATGGGGTATTGTGTTTATCCTCTTAGAACTCTTGCTCTTCAACTGCCCCTTTTTGGAGAAATGCGTGCCCATAGTAAACTGAAAATATTTTTCCCCAAAATTGCTAATATATGCATATAAAAAATATTATCGAATAGAAAACACTCTAAAGCTTCTAAAGCCGTTTAAATTTGGTCTCTATGTAAAGCAGAACTCTCAGAACATGCATTCTGCCAAACTATCTCTTGTCATCTGAAAAGTTGGCCCACCTTTAACGTCATCGCAAACACCCTCCCCAAACAGCCACAGCTCTGGGAAGAGTCCCTACGTGTTCAGCGCGATCTCAGCTTTCAATGGGGCTTCTCATTGTGAGAATCGCCCGATCGCGAGAGTTTGAGCATGCCGAAAGCTGCCAGTCACTCAAAAAAAACGGTCACTTTTATGTGCGCAGTGGTCAAGTCCTCTCTTTTTTCCAAGATCGATTGAACGATGCCTGTGTTTCTGTTCGTTCTCAAAATTGCTGTACACCTTTATAACATGTTAAAGCTTGATTATGAAGTTAGTTTGACAAGTTAACTCGACATATAATATATAATTTCGACGTTTTGGTGCGCATCCACTTGAATTTTGCCTACATTTCGACCGAAATGTGGCTATTTGAGAACCGAAAGATTGCCAGACTTGAAAACTGAACGCTGGTTTGGTAAGTATAATCCCTTCAGGTCTTTTGATGGAAGAACAGCAAAGGTAAGGAATATTTCTGTGTTAATTTTGGGTTTCTGTCGACTCCAAGATAGAGGAGCCAGAATGCTACTTTTTGAGCGCTGTCTCATAGTATAGCCTAGTGAACGCATCCTGTAACGTTAAAAATAAATGTAACACAGCGATTGCATTTAGAAGAAGTGTATCTTCCTATACATATGTAAAACATGCATATTTAGTCAAAGTTTATGATGTGTATTCCTTGTTAGCTGACGTTATCTGCCGGAGCTATTTCATTTCTCCTGACATTTTAGTAGCATTTTTTGAACGATGCGTCATTGTAAACAGAGATTTATGGATATATATTACAGATTATTGAAAAAAAATGAATGTACTGTGTAACATGTTATATTACTGTCATCTGATGAAGATTTCAAAAGGTTAGTGAATTTTTTAAAATCCTGCGTTTGTTGATTGCATATTTTTTCCTGCTTGGCTATGCTAATGAGCTATGTCTGCGAGTTGGGCATCTCTGGGCATCTCCGGCGTTGGGCATCTCCGGGCATCTCCGGCGCGGCCCACGCTTGATTGCGTCCTACCTGACAGGTCGCTCCTACCAGGTGGCGTGGCGAGAATCTGTCTCCTCACCACGCGCTCTCACCACTGGTGTCCCCAGGGCTCTGTTCTAGGCCCTCTCCTATTCTCGCTATACACCAAGTCACTTGGCTCTGTCATAACCTCACATGGTCTCTCCTATCATTGCTATGCAGACGACACACAATTAATCTTCTCCTTTCCCCCTTCTGATGACCAGGTGGCCAATGCATCTCTGCATGTCTGGCAGACATATCAGTGTGGATGACGGATCACCACCTCAAGCTGAACCTCGGCAAGACGGAGCTGCTCTTCCTCCCGGGGAAGGACTGCCCGTTCCATGATCTCGCCATCACGGTTGACAACTCCATTGTGTCCTCCTCCCAGAGCGCTAAGAACCTTGGCGTGATCCCGGACAACACCCTGTCGTTCTCAACTAACATCAAGGTGGTGGCCCGTTCCTGTAGGTTCATGCTCTACAACATCCGCAGAGTACGACCCTGCCTCACACAGGAAGCGGCGCAGGTCTAATCCAGGCTCTTGTAACATCAAGGTGGTGGCCCGTTCTGGATTCATGCTCTACAACATCCGCTGTTGGCTGGGCCCTGCCTCACACAGTGCCATGAGCGGAGGAGCGGGGGTGACGTGACCCCTACAACTCATCCAGGGTTCAACCTTCCAAACCAAGTTCTTCACGTCACCCCGCTCCTCCGGGGCTCAACCACTGGCTTCCAGTTGAAGCTCGCATCCGCTACAAGACCATGGTGCTTGCCTACGGAGCTGTGAGGGGAACGGCAGCTCAGTTCCTCAGGCTCTGATCAGGCCCACACCAAACAAGGGCACTGCATTCATCCACCTCTGGCCTGAGCCTCCCTACCATGAGGAAGTACACAGTTCCCGCTCAGCCCAGTCTGCTCAGCCCAAAACTGTTAAACCTGCTCTGGCCCCCAATGGTGGAACAAACTCCCTCACGACGCCAGGACAGCGGAGTCAATCACCACCTTCCGGAGATACCTGAAACCCCACCTCTTTAAGGAATACCTAGGATAGGATAAGTAATCCCTCTCACCCCCCTTTAAGATTTAGATGCACTATTGTAAAGTGACTGTTCCACTGGATGTCATAAGGTGAATGCACCAATTTGTAAGTCGCTCTGGATAAGAGCGTCTGCTAAATGACTTAAATGTAAATGTAATTAAACTTGTTTTCGCCGTAAAACATTTTAGAAATCTGACTTGCTGGGTACCGGGAGGTGACCCTTCATAAAACAACAGATCAGGGGTTCCACCTATCGTTGTTGCAGCCTAAATTCACCTTTAGAGTTGAAAAGGCCACCTCAGAAAGCAGCTCTGAAACAGAGCAACAAAGGGACTGATTTGTTTCTGATCTCAGCATCTGTTAAATACACAGACCCCTTATTGTGCTGTAGTGAGTGTGTGGCTCTAGCACTCTGAATAGAGTTCATTATCAAGGAGGACGGTCACGTGTGTTGAGAAGTAGAGGATCACTAGTTTGAGTCCAGTATGGGGACAGAGGAGGAAACTATACTGTTAGCAGCACACGGGAGTCAGTTACACATGAAATCAATAAAGTTAATAATTTCCAAATGAAACCATGTTCATTAAGGTCTATATAGTATATATATATTAAACCATGTTCTTTAAGGTCTGTATAGTATATATATATTAAACCATGTTCTTTAAGGTCTATATAGTATATATATATTAAACCATGTTCTTTAAGGTCTATATAGTATATATATATTAAACCATGTTCTTTAAGGTCTATATAGTATATATATATTAAACCATGTTCTTTAAGGTCTATATAGTATATATATATATATTAAACCATGTTCTTTAAGGTCTGTATAGTATATATATATATTAAACCATGTTCTTTAAGGTCTGTATAGTATATATATATATATATTAAACCATGTTCTTTAAGGTCTGTATAGTATATATATATATATATGTATATTAAATGCTATGTTCTTTAAGGTCTGTATAGTATATATATATATATTAAACCATGATCTTTAAGGTCTTATAGTATATATATATTAAACCATGTTCTTTAAGGTCTATAGTATATATATTAAACCATGTTCTTTAAGGTCTGTATAGTATATATATTAAACCATGTTCTTTAAGGTCTGTATAGTATATATATATTAAACCATGTTCTTTAAGGTCTATATAGTATATATATATATTAAACCATGTTCATTAAGGTCTGTATAGTATATATATATTAAACCATGTTCTTTAAGGTCTATATAGTATATATATATATTAAACCATGTTCTTTAAGGTCTGTATAGTATATATATATATATATTAAACCATGTTCTTTAAGGTCTGTATAGTATATATATATATATATATTAAACCATGTTCTTTAAGGTCTATATAGTATATATATATTAAACCATGTTCTTTAAGGTCTGTATAGTATATATATATATATTAAACCATGTTCTTTAAGGTCTGTATAGTATATATATATATATATTAAACCATGTTCTTTAAGGTCTATATAGTATATATATATTAAACCATGTTCTTTAAGGTCTATATAGTATATATATATATATATATATTAAACCATGTTCTTTAAGGTCTATATAGTATATATATATATATATTAAACCATGTTCTTTAAGGTCTATATAGTATATATATATTAAACCATGTTCATTAAGGTCTATATAGTATATATATATATTAAACCATGTTCTTTAAGGTCTGTATAGTATATATATATATTAAACCATGTTCTTTAAGGTCTGTATAGTATATATATATATATATATTAAACCATGTTCTTTAAGGTCTATATAGTATATATATATTAAACCATGTTCTTTAAGGTCTATATAGTATATATATATATAAACCATGTTCTTTAAGGTCTGTATAGTATATATATATATATATTAAACCATGTTCTTTAAGGTCTGTATAGTATATCTGTATATATATATATTAAACCATGTTCTTTAAGGTCTATATAGTATATATATATTAAACCATGTTCTTTAAGGTCTATATAGTATATATATATATATATATATATTAAACCATGTTCTTTAAGGTCTGTATAGTATATATATATATATTAAACCATGTTCTTTAAGGTCTATATAGTATATATATATATTAAACCATGTTCTTTAAGGTCTGTATAGTATATATATATATTAAACCATGTTCTTTAAGGTCTGTATAGTATATATATATATATATATTAAAACCATGTTCTTTAAGGTCTATATATATATATATATATATTAAACCATGTTCTTTAAGGTCTATATAGTATATATATATATATAAACCATGTTCTTTAAGGTCTGTATAGTATATATATATATATATTAAACCATGTTCTTTAAGGTCTATATAGTATATATATATTAAACCATGTTCTTTAAGGTCTATATAGTATATATATATTAAACCATGTTCTTTAAGGTCTATATAGTATATATATATTAAACCATGTTCTTTAAGGTCTATATAGTATATATATATTAAACCATGTTCTTTAAGGTCTATATAGTATATATATATATATATATTAAACCATGTTCTTTAAGGTCTGTATAGTATATATATATATATATTAAACCATGTTCTTTAAGGTCTATATAGTATATATATATATAAACCATGTTCTTTAAGGTCTATATAGTATATATATATTAAACCATGTTCATTAAGGTCTATATATATATATATATATTAAACCATGTTCTTTAAGGTCTATATAGTATATATATATATTAAACCATGTTCTGTTAAGGTCTATATAGTATATATACATTAAACCATGTTCTTTAAGGTCTATATAGTATATATATATTAAACCATGTTCTTTAAGGTCTATATAGTATATATATATTAAACCATGTTCTTTAAGGTCTATATAGTATATATATATATTAAACCATGTTCTTTAAGGTCTTATAGTATATATATATATTAAACCATGTTCTTTAAGGTCTGTATAGTATATATATATATATATATTAAACCATGTTCTTTAAGGTCTATATAGTATATATATATTAAACCATGTTCTTTAAGGTCTATATAGTATATATATATATAAACCATGTTCTTTAAGGTCTGTATAGTATATATATATATATATTAAACCATGTTCTTTAAGGTCTGTATAGTATATATATATATATTAAACCATGTTCTTTAAGGTCTATATAGTATATATATATTAAACCATGTTCTTTAAGGTCTATATAGTATATATATATATTAAACCATGTTCTTTAAGGTCTGTATAGTATATATATATATATTAAACCATGTTCTTTAAGGTCTATATAGTATATATATATATTAAACCATGTTCTTTAAGGTCTATATAGTATATATATATATTAAACCATGTTCTTTAAGGTCTATATAGTATATATATATATATAAACCATGTTCTTTAAGGTTCTTTAAGGTAGTATAGTATATATATATATAAACCATGTTCTTTAAGGTCTATATAGTATATATATATATTAAACCATGTTCTTTAAGGTCTATATAGTATATATATATTAAACCATGTTCTTTAAGGTCTATATAGTATATATATATATTAAACCATGTTCTTTAAGGTCTATATAGTATATATATATTAAACCATGTTCTTTAAGGTCTATATAGTATATATATATTAAACCATGTTCTTTAAGGTCTATATAGTATATATATATTAAACCATGTTCTTTAAGGTCTATATAGTATATATATATATTAAACCATGTTCTTTAAGGTCTATATAGTATATATATATTAAACCATGTTCTTTAAGGTCTATATAGTATATATATATTAAACCATGTTCTTTAAGGTCTATATAGTATATATATATATATATTAAACCATGTTCTTTAAGGTCTATATAGTATATATATATATTAAACCATGTTCTTTAAGGTCTATATAGTATATATACATTAAACCATGTTCTTTAAGGTCTATATAGTATATATATATTCAACCATGTTCTTTAAGGTCTATATAGTATATATATATTCAACCATGTTCTGTTAAGGTCTGTATGTTGGAGTTCAGGCTTCATTTGACCTGATAAAGTAGGAAATTAAATGAATTTTGTCCATTACAGAGATGGAGGCCGAGACAAAAAAATAAGCTTGTTTTAAAATATATATTTGCCAGTTTAACAAGTCCTGTAGATCAGCTGTTAATGAAGCAATACAGACCACATTGAAGTGTCTGGAGTTTAGTTTGTATGTTCTACAGTCTAGTAAAGATAGGGGGGGGGGGGGTGACTGGGACAGACAATGTAACATCTATACTGTTTTTAGGAAACATGTTTTCTTTCTCTCTAAATCTATCTTTCATCAATGTTTTATATGGTCTATTGGTTTCTCTCTTTTCATTGGCAGAATCCTTTTTCAGTGTTACGATATTCATAACATCCATATCCACCAGTCTATCTTCCTGTCAACTAACAGAACTCTGCTGGTTGTCCTGGTAACAGATACCAGTGGGCAGATCTATTGTATTTGTTCAAACTAAACTACAGCACTTACTTTGATGTGTCAAATCTGATCCTTTCTTCTCTTCTCCACCTCTCACAGTTCCACTCAGTCCTGTTGTTTTCCTGCAGTCCACCAGCAGCACAGACAACCTCTTCATACCCAGCAGTAAGGTGCTACCGGGAGAGGCACGACACGGGGACTCCGTGAGGGTGGAAGGGCTAGCGTTGTCCTGGTAACCATAAAGAGGAGACACAGACACATATCATTATGGATGCTGATGTCACCGCTGTCATGAAGTGCTTTACAGAAACCCAGACCCAGATAGAGCAAGCTGTATGCTAGACCAGACCAAGCTGTATGCTAGACCAGACCAAGCTGTACCATCTGGTGTTCTGATCTGGAGAGACTCTTCTCTTCCTCGTCAGCATCAGGATGTTGTTGAGGCTCCCCAGAGGATCCATAATAGTCATGTCTCTCTCCTGTGTGAACAAGAACATCAAACAGATGGTGAACTTATGACCTTCTATTAAAATCATAGGGTCTTAGACGAGGCATTAGTCTCTCTAAACAGGCCCTAAAATGCAAATGTTAAAGGGTAGTTCCACAAAAATGGGTGCCTTTTGATGAGATGCACTTTAATGTAGAACACGTGGAGAATTTAACAAATCTAATTTAAAAGACCCCAAAACGTATGTACCAAAGGCAGATTGACCCTTTAAGAATTTATAAAGTACTGAACAACATATTCAAGTGTAGAACTTCAGTAGAATGCCCCTTTAAAACCCACATTAGTTCAACAACGGCATAGTTTGTGCCCGTTTAAGACTGTACTCACTGGTGTTAATCTGATATTCTGTCTCCTCCTCTTTCACTCTCAAAACGTCTTCCTTCTTCACCTCTACTGCGACAGCATCCTCTTCCTCTCTAAAATGTTCTTCCTCTGTTTCCTCAATAACATCATCTTCTTCTTTCACGACAATGTTCAGTCCCAGAGCTTCTTTCTCCGTCAGCAGACCTCCTCTTCTTTAGCAGGGGAGGAGTAGTTTAGTGAGCTCATGGTCAGGGATGTTAGAATTAGCGACTAGCCTAGTGCTAGGTAGCATTAGCGGCTAGGCTCAGTATCAGTGTTTAACAACTTTGCAAATTGAACAAGCAAATTAGGTTAAAGTTAACCAGTTGATACGTCAAATGAACTGCGTTTACAACACTGAGATTAGCTAATGTACATTAACATGGTCTAAAGCGTCAATCTTTCAGTTTTATGTTGTCTAGCAAGCTACCGAGGTGGTTGAAAGAGTAGCCGTGTTGTTGTTCCTGAAGAAGCGCCCGTCCAGTCCATTATACGTCACGCATGTAGCATCACCTGAAAGACGCTCATCGCCATCTGCTGGCTGGAGTGGGTAACGCAGTTTGGAAACAATAGTTACTACACTTTTTGGATTGGAAAGAACGTCATAATAATTTAACAATAAACTGATATATTTTCTCTTCGGTCTTACAAATAATACGTTCCTGTACACAGACGTAGCAGCTCAATATGAATATGTAGATGATGAATAAATACTTCCATTAATAGGTTGTGTTTTAATACACATTTGCTCTGTTCATTTTTCACATTCATCTTTATCTAGATGTGATGGTACTAATCCCTTAAAGCTACACTCTTTAAGATACAAATCATCCTGTAAACAATAGAGCAAATGCATCACATGCAAATAGAACTTGATAATCTGTGGTGCTTTACACTGGGACTACAAAACATTAAGAACACCTGCTCCTTCCATGACATAAACTGACTAGGTGAATCCAGGTGAATCCAGGCTAAAGCTGTGATCCCTTATTGATGCCACTATATAAATCCACTTCAGTTAGTGTAGATGAAGGGGAGGAGATGGCTGAAATAAGGATTTTTAAGCCTTGAGACAAATGAGACATGGATTGTGTATGTGTGCCATCCAGAGGGTGAATGGGGAAGACAAAATAGTTAAGAGTCTTTGAACAGAGTATGATAGTAGGTCCCAGGCGCAGGTTTGTGTCAAGAACTGCAACGCTGCTGGGTTTTTTCCAGCTTCCCATGCTTCCCATGTGATTTGTTTTCTCATGAGCATGGCCTTATTTCTATTACAGCATATTGGATAACTTTCATTCATATTCCATTCACCCTGTTCAATGTAACAGCAACAGGTTTAGGCTACTACATGATACTAGAATTTTCCCTATACCCATCATGAGATTGCTACAACCTCGCCTATGAATGGAAGTTTAGAACGTAGGTGCACACAGGTCGAGATACGTTTTTAGGTGACAGACAGTGACACATGGACAGACAGTCGCGAAGACATCAGCAACTAATTATCATGGTCCAAACACACCAAGACAGCCGTGAAGAGGGGCACGACAACAACTTTTCCACCTCAGGAGAGTGAAAAGATTTGTCATGGGTCCCCAGATCCTCAAAACGTTCTACAGCTGCACCATCGAGAGCATCCTGACCGGTTGCATCACCGCCTGGTATGGCAACTGCTCGGCATCTGACCGTAATGCACTACAGAGGGTTGTGAACATCACTGGGGTCAAGCTTCCTGCCATCCTGGACCTATATAAAGAAAGCCCAACAAATTGTCAGGTACTCCATGTCTCTGAATGTCCTTGAGTGGCCCAGCCAGAGCCCGGATTTGAACCCGATGGAACATCTCTGGAGAGACCTGAAAATAACTGTGTAGCGATGCTCCCCATCCAACCTGACAGACCTTGAGAGGATCTGCAGAGAAGAATGGGAGAAACATGAGGCTCCTGCTGCCCTCAAGGGCACATTGACATATTTTTCACCTAGTCGTCTCTGGGGTTCAAACCAGAGACCTTTCAGTAACTGGCCCAACACCATTAACCGCTAGGCTACCTGCAGCAGGAGCCTCATGTTGACAGGAGAGCCCACCTTTATTTCTCCCTCATTATGAACATTCATATTGGTCAACAGTCCTACTGTGTGTATTGAACATTCATATTGGACTGTAGCAGCTGGCTAACTGGCTACTGATCAACCTATTGTGTGTATTGACCATTCATATTGGACAGCCTTACCTATAGAGTAGCACCACCACCCATCAGCCCGTTCTCTTCTTGATGTCAAAGCTGCAGTGTATTGTTGCTATAGGAGTTTATGATTAATAATCCTATTTACTTCAAGACACACTAAAATGTCACCATACTATTCCTTTAAAGCCCCTCTGTCAGATATAAACCATCAGAGTGGGAAACCAACTGACATGGAAACAATGGAGCAAATGTATCACTATCAGAGGGTGTATTATGACATCAGATAGAACTACTCAGACATTCCAAATATCACTTGATTATCAGAGGGTGAATTATGACATCATATAGAACTACTCAACCATTCTAAATCAGGCTTCATCCATATCTTGAAGGTGGATATTGATCCAACCATTTCCAAAGTAATGACCGGGCTGATGGAAACAGGATATGCCTGTACACTTTTCTAAATGAAGACAGACAATTTGTTATTTTGTTTTACATGGTGGGGTCTTTTTGTGTCAGTAAACATTTATAAGCGAGAAATGGAGGTGGAAACTCCTTTTCGCGCAAATATTTATATAATAACCATCACATCTTAGTTAACTTGGAGTCACGTGATGATATGTTGATTGGTCCTCCCTCTATGACTTGGGAACCCATGCAGTTTATTAGGCTACAGATGAAATAAGTTATGAACTTCACAGGTGAAAGTGCACATGATGAGCTTGATGCTCCTTTCCAATACATTTTGATGGTCTTATTCTGGTGACATGATGATTGATGCTTGGTTGTCATTGACAAATAAAATAATATCTCTCTTATCCATAATAATCTCATCATGTAGGTAGCCTACAAGCACTGTACAATGGTGGACAAAAGTTTTGAGAATGACACAAATATAAAAGTCTGCTGCCTCAGTTTGTATGATGGGAATTTGCATATACTCCAGAATGTTATGAAGAGTGATCAGATGAATTGCAAATAATTGCAAAGTCCCTCTTTGCCAAATGAACTGAATCCCCAAAAACATTTTCACTGCATTTTATCCCTGCCACAAAAGGACCAGCTGACATCATGTCAGTGATTCTCTCGTTAACACAGGTGTGAGTGTTGACGAGGACAAGGCTGGAGATCACTCTGTCATGCTGATTGAGTTTAATTAACAGACTGGAAGCTTCAAAAGGGGGGTGGTGCTTGGAATCATTGTTCTTCCTCTGTCAAACATGGTTACCTGCAAGGAAACACGTGCCGTCATCATTACTTTGCACAAAAAGGACTTCACAGGCAAGGATATTGCTGCCAGTAAGATTGCAGCTAAATCAACCATTTATCGGACCATAAGGAACTTCAAGGAGAGCGGTTCAATTGTTGTGAAGAAGGCTTCAGCGCGCGCAAGAAAGTCCAGCAAGCGCCAGGACCGTCTCCTAAAGTTGATTCAGCTGCGGGATCGGGGCACCAACAGTACAGAGCTCAGGAATGGCAGCAGGCAGGTGTGAGTGCATCTGCACGCACAGTGAGGCGAAGACTTTTGGAGGATGGCCTGGTGTCAAGAAGGGCAGCAAAGAAGCCACTTCTCTTCAGGAAAAACATCAGTGACAGACTGATATTCTGCAAAAGGTCCATGGCCAGGAAACTCCCCAGAACTTAATCCCATTGAAAACCTGTAGTCAATCCTCAAGGGATTGGACTGCTAAGGACTGGACTGCTGAGGACTGGACTGCTGAGGACTGGACTGCTGAGGACTGGACTGCTGAGGACTGGACTGCTGAGGACTGGACTGCTGAGGACTGGACTGGACTGCTGAGGACTGGACTGCTGAGGACTGGACTGCTGAGGACTGGACTGCTGAGGACTGGACTGCTGAGGGACTGCTGAGGACTGGACTGCTGAGGACTGGACTGCTGAGGACTGGACTGCTGAGGACTGGACTGCTGAGGACTGGACTGCTGAGGACTGGACTGCTGAGGACTGGACTGCTGAGGACTGGACTACTGAGGACTGGACTGCTGAGGACTGGACTGCTGAGGACTGGACTGCTGAGGACTGGACTGCTGAGGACTGGACTGCTGAGGACTGGACTGCTGAGGACTGGACTGCTGAGGACTGGACTGCTGAGGACTGGACTGCTGAGGATTGGACTGCTGAGGACTGGACTACTGAGGACTGGACTGCTGAGGACTGGACTGCTGAGGACTGGACTGCTGAGGAAAGGACACTGGACTGACTGCTGAGGACTGATGCTGAGAATCCTGCTGAGGACTGGACTGCTGAGGACTGGACTGCTGAGGACTGGACTGCTGAGGACTGGACTGCTGAGGACTGGACTGCTGAGGACTGGACTGCTGAGGACTGGACTGCTGAGGACTGGACTGCTGAGGACTGGACTGCTGAGGACTGGACTGCTGAGGACTGGACTGCTGAGGACTGGACTGCTGAGGACTGGACTGCTGACTGCTGAGGACTGGACTGCTGAGGACTGGACTGACTGCTGAGGACTGGACTGCTGAGGACTGGACTGCTGAGGACTGGACTGCTGAGGACTGGACTGCTGAGGACTGGACTGCTGAGGACTGGACTGCTGGGACTGGACTGCTGAGGACTGGACTGCTGAGGACTGGACTGCTGAGGACTGGACTGCTGAGGACTGGACTGCTGAGGACTGGACTACTGAGGACTGGACTGCTGAGGACTGGACTGCTGAGGACTGGACTGCTGAGGACTGGACTGCTGAGGACTGGGGTAAAGTCATTTTCTCTGATGAATCCTCTTTACGATTGTTTGGGGCATCTGGAAAAAAGCTTGTCCAGGAGAAGACAAGGTGTGCGCTACCATCAACCCTGTGTCATGCCAACAGTAAAGCATCCTGAGACCATTCATGTGTGGGGTTGCTTCTCAGCCAAGGGTGTGGGCTCACTCACAATGTTGCCTAAGAACACAGCCGTGAATAAAGAATGGTACCAACACATCCTCCGAGCAACTTCTCCCAACCATCCAGGAACAGTTCGGTGACGAACAATGCCTTTTCCAGCATGATGGGAGAACCTTGCCATAAGGCAAAAGTGATAACTAAGTGGCTCAGGGAACAAAACATCAATATTTTAGGCCCATGGCCAGGAAACTCCCAGACCTCCCATTGAGCATATTGGTGTTCAATCCTCAAGAGGCGGGTGGACAAACGAAAACCCACAAATTCTGACAAACTCCAAGCATTGATTATGCAATAATGGGCTGCCATCAGTCAGGAAACCCCCCAGTCCTTAATCCCATTGAAAACCTGTAGTCAATCCTCAAGAGGCAGTTGGACAAACAAAACCCCACAAATTCTGACAAACTCCAAGCATTGAATTTGCAAGAATGGACTGGGACAATTGCAACAATACTGAATGAACAATGAACACTTTTATTTGAACTGAATAGAATACATATTATGGGCTTTTGATGGGTGTTCTTAAGGTGATTCCACAGGTTGGTGGTATTGTTTGATTTAGCCGTTGCTGACCCCATGCTTACATCTTTATCACAAATAGGACACGTTGCTTTCCCTGGTGCCAATTCCATGTAATCGTCCCACACTGGTGCTCTGCTTTTCTCTGCCATCTGTAAAACACACACACACACACACACACACACACACACACACACACACACACACACACACACACACACACACACACACACACACACACACACACACACACACACACACACACACACACACACACACACACACACACACACACACACACACACACACACCTCTGAAGTGACAATGATACTGAAGAGTCTGCTTAGGAGACACAAACTCTCTACTGTTTGAATAAAAATAGTTTAAGTTACCTGT
>NW_025748027.1:0-41670 GCF_021184085.1 Oncorhynchus gorbuscha | reverse complement strand
TAATGGATGGTAGAGATACAGACCATCCTAGTCTCAGGGTGCTGGAGTAATGGATGGTAGAGATACAGACCATCCTAGTCTCAGGGTTCTGGAGTAATGGACGGTGGAGATACAGACCATCCTAGTCTCAGGGTTCTGGAGTAATGGATGGTAGAGATACAGACCATCCTAGTCTCAGGGTTCTGGAGTAATGGATGGTAGAGATACAGACCATCCTAGTCTCAGGGTTCTGGAGTAATGGACGGTGGAGATACAGACCATCCTAGTCTCAGGGTTCTGGAGTAATGGACGGTGGAGATACAGACCATCCTAGTCTCAGGGTTCTGGAGTAATGGACGGAGGAGATACAGACCATCCTAGTCTCAGGGTTCTGGAGTATTGGACTGTAGAGATACAGACCATCCTAGTCTCAGGGTTCTGGAGTAATGGACGGTAGAGATACAGACCATCCTAGTCTCAGGGTTCTGGAGTAATGGATGGTAGAGATACAGACCATCCTAGTCTCAGGGTTCTGGAGTAATGGACGGTAGAGATACAGACCATCCTAGTCTCAGAGTTCTGGAGTAATGGATGGTAGAGATACAGACCATCCTAGTCTCAGGGCATGCTGGAGTAATGGACTGTAGAGATATAGACCATCCTAGTCTCAGGGTGCTGGAGTAATGGATGGTAGAGATACAGACCATCCTAGTCTCAGGGTGCTGGAGTAATGGACGGTAGAGATACAGACCATCCTAGTCTCAGGGTTCAGGAGTAATGGACTGTAGAGATACAGACCATCCTAGTCTCAGGGTTCTGGAGTAATGGATGGTAGAGATACAGACCATCCTAGTCTCAGGGTGCTGGAGTAATGGATGGTAGAGATACAGACCATCCTAGTCTCAGGGTTCTGGAGTAATGGACTGTAGAGATACAGACCATCCTAGTCTCAGGGTTCTGGAGTAATGGATGGTAGAGATACAGACCATCCTAGTCTCAGGGTTCTGGAGTAATGGACGGTAGAGATACAGACCATCCTAGTCTCAGGGTTCTGGAGTAATGGATGGTAGAGATACAGACCATCCTAGTCTCAGGGCATGCTGGAGTAATGGACTGTAGAGATACAGACCATCCTAGTCTCAGGGTGCTGGAGTAATGGACGGTAGAGATACAGACCATCCTAGTCTCAGGGTTCTGGAGTAATGGACGGTAGAGATACAGACCATCCTAGTCTCAGGGTTCTGGAGTAATGGACTGTAGAGATACAGGCCATTCTAGTCTCAGGGTTCTGGAGTAATGGATGGTAGAGATACAGACCATCCTAGTCTCAGGGTTCTGGAGTAATGGACTGGAGAGATACAGACCATCCTAGTCTCAGGGTTCTGGAGTAATGGACTGTAGAGATACAGACCATCCTAGTCTCAGGGTTCTGGAGTAATGGACTGGAGAGATACAGACCATCCTAGTCTCAGGGTTCTGGAGTAATGGATGGTAGAGATACAGACCATCCTAGTCTCAGGGTTCTGGAGTAATGGACTGGAGAGATACAGACCATCCTAGTCTCAGGGTTCTGGAGTAATGGATGGGGGAGAGGCAGACCATCCTAGTCTCAGGGTTCTGGAGTAATGGACGGTGGAGAGGCAGACCATCCTAGTCTCAGGGCATGCTGGAGTAATGGACGGTAGAGATACAGACCATCCTAGTCTCAGAGTTCTGGAGTAATGGACGGTAGAGATACAGACCATCCTAGTCTTAGAGTTCTGGAGTAATGGACGGTAGAGATACAGACCATCCTAGTCTCAGAGTTCTGGAGTAATGGACGGTAGAGATACAGACCATCCTAGTCTCAGAGTTCTGGAGTAATGGACGGTAGAGATACAGACCATCCTAGTCTCAGGGTTCTGGAGTAATGGACGGTGGAGATACAGACCATCCTAGTCTCAGGGTTCTGGAGTAATGGACGGTGGAGATACAGACCATCCTAGTCTCAGGGTTCTGGAGTAATGGACGGTAGAGATACAGACCATCCTAGTCTCAGGGTTCTGGAGTAATGGACGGTGGAGATACAGACCATCCTAGTCTCAGGGTTCTGGAGTAATGGACGGTGGAGATACAGACCATCCTAGTCTCAGGGTTCTGGAGTAATGGACGGTGGAGATACAGACCATCCTAGTCTCAGGGTTCTGGAGTAATGGACTGTAGAGATACAGACCATCCTAGTCTCAGGGTTCTGGAGTAATGGACGGTGGAGATACAGACCATCCTAGTCTCAGGGTTCTGGAGTAATGGATGGTAGAGATACAGACCATCCTAGTCTCAGGGTTCTGGAGTAATGGATGGTAGAGATACAGACCATCCTAGTCTCAGGGTTCTGGAGTAATGGACGGTGGAGATACAGACCATCCTAGTCTCAGGGTTCTGGAGTAATGGACGGTGGAGATACAGACCATCCTAGTCTCAGGGTTCTGGAGTAATGGACGGAGGAGATACAGACCATCCTAGTCTCAGGGTTCTGGAGTAATGGACTGTAGAGATACAGACCATCCTAGTCTCAGGGTTCTGGAGTAATGGACGGTAGAGATACAGACCATCCTAGTCTCAGGGTTCTGGAGTAATGGATGGTAGAGATACAGACTCTGGTATCAATCATGGTTATGATGCTCCAGAGACAGGGTGCACAGTGGTACATCTCTCTCTCTCTCTCTCTCTCTCTCTCTCTCTCTCTCTCTCTCTCTCTCTCTCTCTCTCTCTCTCTCTCTCACACACACACACACACACACACACACACACACACACACACACACACACACACACACACACACACACACACACACACACACACACACACACACACACACACACACACACACACACACACACACACACACACTCTTACAGGATGTGCTTCCGTCATAACACCTCCCCCCCTCCCTGCCTCTGGCTCTCCGGTGGGGGGTGATAACAGTATGCTTGTTCTGTCCATCTGGCTGCCTGCATCTGTTTAAAGATGTCTTATATTCATTCTGTGGTGTGGACCGTAACATAATGCTTTTATTGCAGCAGGTGGTGATACTCCACAAGTGGTTCAGTGAACATATTAAACCAAAAATGTGGGCATTTACATCAGAAGTAAAGTGTTCTACCTAGTAACAATGATTTAAATGTGTTGAATCACAAATTTATCTGCTCTACTACTCTCCCTCTCTCTGTTTTCCTGGCCAGACTCTAGAACATCGGCAGTTAGTTAGGGACCAGACTCTAGAACATCGGCAGTTAGTTAGGGACCAGACTCTAGAACATCGGCAGTTAGTTAGTGACCAGACTCCAGAACATCGGCAGTTAGTTAGGGACCAGACTCAAAAACATTGGCAGTTAGTTAGTGACCAGACTCAAAAACATTGGCAGTTAGTTAGGGACCAGACTCTAGAACATCGGCAGTTAGTTAGGGACCAGACTCTAGAACATCGGCAGTTAGTTAGGGACCAGACTCTAGAACATCGGCAGTTAGTTAGGGACCAGACTCTAGAACATTGGCAGTTAGTTAGTGACCAGACTCTAGAACATCGGCAGTTAATTAGTGACCAGACTCAAAAACATCGGCAGTTAGTTAGGGACCAGACTCTAGAACATCGGCAGTTAATTAGTGACCAGACTCAAAAACATTGGCAGTTAGTTAGGGACCAGACTCTAGAACATCGGCAGTTAGTTAGTGACCAGACTCAAAAACATTGGCAGTTAGTTAGGGACCAGACTCTAGAACATCGGCAGTTAATTAGTGACCAGACTCAAAAACATCGGCAGTTAGTTAGGGACCAGACTCTAGAACATCGGCAGTTAGTTAGTGACCAGACTCTAGAACATGTGCAGTTAGTTAGTGACCAGACTCAAAAACATTGGCAGTTAGTTAGGGACCAGACTCTAGAACATCAGCAGTTAGTTAGTGACCTGACTCAAAAACATTGGCAGTTAGTTAGTGACCAGACTCAAAAACATTGGCAGATAGTTAGTGACCAGACTCTAGAACATCGGCAGTTAGTTAGTGACCAGACTCTAGAACATTGGCAGTTAGTTAGTGACCAGACTCAAAAACATCGGCAGTTAGTTAGTGACCAGACTCAAAAACATTGGCAGTTAGTTAGTGACCAGACTCTAGAACATTGGCAGTTAGTTAGTGACCAGACTCAAAAACATCGGCAGTTAGTTAGTGACCAGACTCTAGAACATTGGCAGTTAGTTAGTGACCAGACTCAAAAACATTGGCAGTTAGTTAGTGACCAGACTCAAAAACATCGGCAGTTAGTTAGGGACCAGACTCTAGAACATTGGCAGTTAGTTAGGGACCAGACTCTAGAACATTGGCAGTTAGTTAGTGACCAGACTCTAGAACATTGGCAGTTAGTTAGGGACCAGACTCAAAAACATTGGCAGTTAGTTAGTGACCAGACTCAAAAACATTGGCAGTTAGTTAGTGACCAGACTCTAGAACCTTGGCAGTTAGTTAGTGACCAGACTCAAAAACATCGGCAGTTAGTTAGTGACCAGACTCTAGAACATTGGCAGTTAGTTAGTGACCAGACTCAAAAACATTGGCAGTTAGTTAGTGACCAGACTCAAAAACATCGGCAGTTAGTTAGGGACCAGACTCTAGAACATTGGCAGTTAGTTAGGGACCAGACTCTAGAACATTGGCAGTTAGTTAGTGACCAGACTCAAAAACATTGGCAGTTAGTTAGTGACCAGACTCAAAAACATCGGCAGTTAGTTAGGGACCAGACTCTAGAACATTGGCAGTTAGTTAGGGACCAGACTCTAGAACATTGGCAGTTAGTTAGTGACCAGACTCTAGAACATTGGCAGTTAGTTAGGGACCAGACTCAAAAACATTGGCAGTTAGTTAGTGACCAGACTCAAAAACATTGGCAGTTAGTTAGTGACCAGACTCTAGAACCTTGGCAGTTAGTTAGTGACCAGACTCAAAAACATCGGCAGTTAGTTAGTGACCAGACTCTAGAACATTGGCAGTTAGTTAGTGACCAGACTCAAAAACATTGGCAGTTAGTTAGTGACCAGACTCAAAAACATCGGCAGTTAGTTAGGGACCAGACTCTAGAACATTGGCAGTTAGTTAGGGACCAGACTCTAGAACATTGGCAGTTAGTTAGTGACCAGACTCTAGAACATTGGCAGTTAGTTAGGGACCAGACTCAAAAACATTGGCAGTTAGTTAGTGACCAGACTCAAAAACATCGGCAGTTAGTTAGTGACCAGACTCTAGAACATTGGCAGTTAGTTAGTGACCAGACTCAAAAACATCGGCAGTTAGTTAGTGACCAGACTCTAGAACATTGGCAGTTAGTTAGTGACCAGACTCAAAAACATTGGCAGTTAGTTAGTGACCAGACTCAAAAACATCGGCAGTTAGTTAGGGACCAGACTCTAGAACATTGGCAGTTAGTTAGGGACCAGACTCTAGAACATTGGCAGTTAGTTAGTGACCAGACTCTAGAACATTGGCAGTTAGTTAGGGACCAGACTCAAAAACATTGGCAGTTAGTTAGTGACTAGACTCAAAAACATTGGCAGTTAGTTAGTGACCAGACTCTAGAACCTTGGCAGTTAGTTAGTGACCAGACTCAAAAACATCGGCAGTTAGTTAGTGACCAGACTCTAGAACATTGGCAGTTAGTTAGTGACCAGACTCAAAAACATTGGCAGTTAGTTAGTGACCAGACTCAAAAACATCGGCAGTTAGTTAGGGACCAGACTCTAGAACATTGGCAGTTAGTTAGGGACCAGACTCTAGAACATTGGCAGATAGTTAGGGACCAGACTCTAGAACATTGGCAGTTAGTTAGTGACCAGACTCAAAAACATTGGCAGTTAGTTAGTGACCAGACTCTAGAACATTGGCAGTTAGTTAGGGACCAGACTCAAAAACATCGGCAGTTAGTTAGGGACCAGACTCAAAAACATTGGCAGTTAGTTAGTGACCAGACTCTAGAACATTGGCAGTTAGTTAGGGACCAGACTCAAAAACATTGGCAGTTAGTTAGTGACCAGACTCAAGAACATCGGCAGTTAGTTAGGGACCAGACTCTAGAACATTGGCAGTTAGTTAGGGACCAGACTCAAAAACATTGGCAGTTAGTTAGTGACCAGACTCTAGAACATTGGCAGTTAGTTAGTGACCAGACTCAAAAACATTGGCAGATAGTTGGTGACCAGACTCTAGAACATCGGCAGTTAATTAGTGACCAGACTCTAGAACATTGGCAGTTAGTTAGTGACCAGACTCAAAAACATCGGCAGTTAGTTAGTGACCAGACTCAAAAACATTGGCAGTTAGTTAGTGACCAGACTCAAAAACATTGGCAGTTAGTTAGTGACCAGACTCAAGAACATCGGCAGTTAGTTAGTGACCAGACTCCAGAACATTGGCAGTTAATTAGTGACCAGACTCAAAAACATCGGCAGTTAGTTAGGGACCAGACTCTAGAACATCGGCAGTTAATTAGTGACCAGACTCAAAAACATCGGCAGTTAGTTAGGGACCAGACTCTAGAACATCGGCAGTTAGTTAGTGACCAGACTCAAAAACATTGGCAGTTAGTTAGGGACCAGACTCTAGAACATCGGCAGTTAATTAGTGACCAGACTCAAAAACATCGGCAGTTAGTTAGGGACCAGACTCTAGAACATCGGCAGTTAGTTAGTGACCAGACTCTAGAACATGTGCAGTTAGTTAGTGACCAGACTCAAAAACATCGGCAGTTAGTTAGGGACCAGACTCTAGAACATCAGCAGTTAGTTAGTGACCAGACTCAAAAACATTGGCAGTTAGTTAGTGACCAGACTCAAAAACATTGGCAGATTGTTAGTGACCAGACTCTAGAACATCGGCAGTTAGTTAGTGACCAGACTCTAGAACATTGGCAGTTAGTTAGTGACCAGACTCAAAAACATTGGCAGTTAGTTAGTGACCAGACTCAAAAACATTGGCAGATAGTTAGTGACCAGACTCTAGAACATCGGCAGTTAGTTAGTGACCAGACTCTAGAACAGTTAGTTAGTGACCAGACTCAAAAACATCGGCAGTTAGTTAGTGACCAGACTCAAAAACATTGGCAGTTAGTTAGTGACCAGACTCTAGAACATTGGCAGTTAGTTAGTGACCAGACTCAAAAACATCGGCAGTTAGTTAGTGACCAGACTCTAGAACATTGGCAGTTAGTTAGTGACCAGACTCAAAAACATTGGCAGTTAGTTAGTGACCAGACTCAAAAACATCGGCAGTTAGTTAGGGACCAGACTCTAGAACATTGGCAGTTAGTTAGGGACCAGACTCTAGAACATTGGCAGTTAGTTAGTGACCAGACTCTAGAACATTGGCAGTTAGTTAGGGACCAGACTCAAAAACATTGGCAGTTAGTTAGTGACCAGACTCAAAAACATTGGCAGTTAGTTAGTGACCAGACTCTAGAACCTTGGCAGTTAGTTAGTGACCAGACTCAAAAACATCGGCAGTTAGTTAGTGACCAGACTCTAGAACATTGGCAGTTAGTTAGTGACCAGACTCAAAAACATTGGCAGTTAGTTAGTGACCAGACTCAAAAACATCGGCAGTTAGTTAGGGACCAGACTCTAGAACATTGGCAGTTAGTTAGGGACCAGACTCTAAAAACATTGGCAGTTAGTTAGTGACCAGACTCAAAAACACAGTTAGTTAGGGACCAGACTCTAGAACATTGGCAGTTAGTTAGGGACCAGACTCTAGAACATTGGCAGTTAGTTAGTGACCAGACTCTAGAACATTGGCAGTTAGTTAGGGACCAGACTCAAAAACATTGGCAGTTAGTTAGTGACCAGACTCAAAAACATTGGCAGTTAGTTAGTGACCAGACTCTAGAACCTTGGCAGTTAGTTAGTGACCAGACTCAAAAACATCGGCAGTTAGTTAGTGACCAGACTCTAGAACATTGGCAGTTAGTTAGTGACCAGACTCAAAAACATTGGCAGTTAGTTAGTGACCAGACTCAAAAACATCGGCAGTTAGTTAGGGACCAGACTCTAGAAATTGGCAGTTATAGGGCAGACTCTAGTTAGTTAGTTAGTGACCAGACTCTAGAACATTGGCAGTTAGTTAGGGACCAGACTCAAAAACATTGGCAGTTAGTTAGTGACCAGACTCAAAAACATTGGCAGTTAGTTAGTGACCAGACTCTAGAACATTGGCAGTTAGTTAGTGACCAGACTCAAAAACATCGGCAGTTAGTTAGTGACCAGACTCTAGAACATTGGCAGTTAGTTAGTGACCAGACTCAAAAACATTGGCAGTTAGTTAGTGACCAGACTCAAAAACATCGGCAGTTAGTTAGGGACCAGACTCTAGAACATTGGCAGTTAGTTAGGGACCAGACTCTAGAACATTGGCAGTTAGTTAGGGACCAGACTCTAGAACATTGGCAGTTAGTTAGGGACCAGACTCAAAAACATTGGCAGTTAGTTAGTGACCAGACTCAAAAACATTGGCAGTTAGTTAGTGACCAGACTCTAGAACATTGGCAGTTAGTTAGTGACCAGAACATTGGCAGTTAGTTAGGGACCAGACTCAAGAACATCGGCAGTTAGTTAGGGACCAGACTCAAAAACATTGGCAGTTAGTTAGTGACCAGACTCTAAAACATTGGCAGTTAGTTAGGGACCAGACTCAAGAACATTGGCAGTTAGTTAGTGACCAGACTCAAAAACATTGGCAGTTAGTTAGTTCAAAAACATTGGCAGTTAGGACCAGACTGGCAGTTAGTTAGTGACCAGACTAGAACATTGGCAGTTAGTTAGGGACCAGACTCAAAAACATTGGCAGTTAGTTAGTGACCAGACTCTAGAACATTGGCAGTTAGTTAGTGACCAGACTCAAAAACATTGGCAGATAGTTGGTGACCAGACTCTAGAACATCGGCAGTTAATTAGTGACCAGACTCTAGAACATTGGCAGTTAGTTAGTGACCAGACTCAAAAACATCGGCAGTTAGTTAGTGACCAGACTCAAAAACATTGGCAGTTAGTTAGTGACCAGACTCAAAAACATTGGCAGTTAGTTAGTGACCAGACTCAAGAACATCGGCAGTTAGTTAGTGACCAGACTCCAGAACATTGGCAGTTAATTAGTGACCAGACTCAAAAACATCGGCAGTTAGTTAGGGACCAGACTCTAGAACATCGGCAGTTAATTAGTGACCAGACTCAAAAACATCGGCAGTTAGTTAGGGACCAGACTCTAGAACATCGGCAGTTAGTTAGTGACCAGACTCAAAAACATTGGCAGTTAGTTAGGGACCAGACTCTAGAACATCGGCAGTTAATTAGTGACCAGACTCAAAAACATCGGCAGTTAGTTAGGGACCAGACTCTAGAACATCGGCAGTTAGTTAGTGACCAGACTCTAGAACATGTGCAGTTAGTTAGTGACCAGACTCAAAAACATCGGCAGTTAGTTAGGGACCAGACTCTAGAACATCAGCAGTTAGTTAGTGACCAGACTCAAAAACATTGGCAGTTAGTTAGTGACCAGACTCAAAAACATTGGCAGATTGTTAGTGACCAGACTCTAGAACATCGGCAGTTAGTTAGTGACCAGACTCTAGAACATTGGCAGTTAGTTAGTGACCAGACTCAAAAACATCGGCAGTTAGTTAGTGACCAGACTCAAAAACATTGGCAGTTAGTTAGTGACCAGACTCAAAAACATCGGCAGTTAGTTAGTGACCAGACTCTAGAACATTGGCAGTTAGTTAGTGACCAGACTCAAAAACATTGGCAGTTAGTTAGTGACTAGACTCAAAAACATTGGCAGTTAGTTAGTGACCAGACTCTAGAACCTTGGCAGTTAGTTAGTGACCAGACTCAAAAACATCGGCAGTTAGTTAGTGACCAGACTCTAGAACATTGGCAGTTAGTTAGTGACCAGACTCAAAAACATTGGCAGTTAGTTAGTGACCAGACTCAAAAACATCGGCAGTTAGTTAGGGACCAGACTCTAGAACATTGGCAGTTAGTTAGGGACCAGACTCTAGAACATTGGCAGATAGTTAGGGACCAGACTCTAGAACATTGGCAGTTAGTTAGTGACCAGACTCAAAAACATTGGCAGTTAGTTAGTGACCAGACTCTAGAACATTAGGGCAGACTTAGTTGGCAGTTAGTTAGGGACCAGACTCAAAAACATTGGCAGTTAGTTAGTGACCAGACTCTAGAACATTGGCAGTTAGTTAGGGACCAGACTCAAAAACATTGGCAGTTAGTTAGTGACCAGACTCAAGAACATCGGCAGTTAGTTAGGGACCAGACTCTAGAACATTGGCAGTTAGTTAGGGACCAGACTCAAAAACATTGGCAGTTAGTTAGTGACCAGACTCTAGAACATTGGCAGTTAGTTAGTGACCAGACTCAAAAACATTGGCAGATAGTTGGTGACCAGACTCTAGAACATCGGCAGTTAATTAGTGACCAGACTCTAGAACATTGGCAGTTAGTTAGTGACCAGACTCAAAAACATCGGCAGTTAGTTAGTGACCAGACTCAAAAACATTGGCAGTTAGTTAGTGACCAGACTCAAAAACATTGGCAGTTAGTTAGTGACCAGACTCAAGAACATCGGCAGTTAGTTAGTGACCAGACTCCAGAACATTGGCAGTTAATTAGTGACCAGACTCAAAAACATCGGCAGTTAGTTAGGGACCAGACTCTAGAACATCGGCAGTTAATTAGTGACCAGACTCAAAAACATCGGCAGTTAGTTAGGGACCAGACTCTAGAACATCGGCAGTTAGTTAGTGACCAGACTCAAAAACATTGGCAGTTAGTTAGGGACCAGACTCTAGAACATCGGCAGTTAATTAGTGACCAGACTCAAAAACATCGGCAGTTAGTTAGGGACCAGACTCTAGAACATCGGCAGTTAGTTAGTGACCAGACTCTAGAACATGTGCAGTTAGTTAGTGACCAGACTCAAAAACATCGGCAGTTAGTTAGGGACCAGACTCTAGAACATCAGCAGTTAGTTAGTGACCAGACTCAAAAACATTGGCAGTTAGTTAGTGACCAGACTCAAAAACATTGGCAGATTGTTAGTGACCAGACTCTAGAACATCGGCAGTTAGTTAGTGACCAGACTCTAGAACATTGGCAGTTAGTTAGTGACCAGACTCAAAAACATCGGCAGTTAGTTAGTGACCAGACTCAAAAACATTGGCAGTTAGTTAGTGACCAGACTCAAAAACATCGGCAGTTAGTTAGTGACCAGACTCTAGAACATTGGCAGTTAGTTAGTGACCAGACTCAAAAACATCGGCAGTTAGTTAGTGACCAGACTCTAGAACATTGGCAGTTAGTTAGTGACCAGACTCAAAAACATTGGCAGTTAGTTAGTGACCAGACTCAAAAACATCGGCAGTTAGTTAGGGACCAGACTCTAGAACATTGGCAGTTAGTTAGGGACCAGACTCTAGAACATTGGCAGTTAGTTAGTGACCAGACTCTAGAACATTGGCAGTTAGTTAGGGACCAGACTCAAAAACATTGGCAGTTAGTTAGTGACCAGACTCAAAAACATCGGCAGTTAGTTAGTGACCAGACTCTAGAACATTGGCAGTTAGTTAGTGACCAGACTCAAAAACATCGGCAGTTAGTTAGTGACCAGACTCTAGAACATTGGCAGTTAGTTAGTGACCAGACTCAAAAACATTGGCAGTTAGTTAGTGACCAGACTCAAAAACATCGGCAGTTAGTTAGGGACCAGACTCTAGAACATTGGCAGTTAGTTAGGGACCAGACTCTAGAACATTGGCAGTTAGTTAGTGACCAGACTCTAGAACATTGGCAGTTAGTTAGGGACCAGACTCAAAAACATTGGCAGTTAGTTAGTGACTAGACTCAAAAACATTGGCAGTTAGTTAGTGACCAGACTCTAGAACCTTGGCAGTTAGTTAGTGACCAGACTCAAAAACATCGGCAGTTAGTTAGTGACCAGACTCTAGAACATTGGCAGTTAGTTAGTGACCAGACTCAAAAACATTGGCAGTTAGTTAGTGACTAGACTCAAAAACATCGGCAGTTAGTTAGGGACCAGACTCTAGAACATTGGCAGTTAGTTAGGGACCAGACGCTAGAACATTGGCAGATAGTTAGGGACCAGACTCTAGAACATTGGCAGTTAGTTAGTGACCAGACTCAAAAACATTGGCAGTTAGTTAGTGACCAGACTCTAGAACATTGGCAGTTAGTTAGGGACCAGACTCAAAAACATCGGCAGTTAGTTAGGGACCAGACTCAAAAACATTGGCAGTTAGTTAGTGACCAGACTCTAGAACATTGGCAGTTAGTTAGGGACCAGACTCAAAAACATTGGCAGTTAGTTAGTGACCAGACTCAAGAACATCGGCAGTTAGTTAGGGACCAGACTCTAGAACATTGGCAGTTAGTTAGGGACCAGACTCAAAAACATTGGCAGTTAGTTAGTGACCAGACTCTAGAACATTGGCAGTTAGTTAGTGACCAGACTCAAAAACATTGGCAGATAGTTGGTGACCAGACTCTAGAACATCGGCAGTTAATTAGTGACCAGACTCTAGAACATTGGCAGTTAGTTAGTGACCAGACTCAAAAACATCGGCAGTTAGTTAGTGACCAGACTCAAAAACATTGGCAGTTAGTTAGTGACCAGACTCAAAAACATTGGCAGTTAGTTAGTGACCAGACTCAAGAACATCGGCAGTTAGTTAGGGACCAGACTCAAAAACATTGGCAGTTAGTTAGTGACCAGACTCTAGAACATTGGCAGTTAGTTAGTGACCAGACTCAAAAACATTGGCAGATAGTTGGTGACCAGACTCTAGAACATCGGCAGTTAATTAGTGACCAGACTCTAGAACATCGGCAGTTAGTTAGTGACCAGACTCAAAAACATCGGCAGTTAGTTAGGGACCAGACTCAAAAACATTGGCAGTTAGTTAGTGACCAGACTCTAGAACATCGGCAGTTAATTAGTGACCAGACTCAAAAACATTGGCAGTTAGTTAGTGACCAGACTCTAGAACATTGGCAGTTAGTTAGGGACCAGACTCAAAAACATTGGCAGTTAGTTAGTGACCAGACTCAAAAACATTGGCAGTTAGTTAGTGACCAGACTCTAGAACATTGGCAGTTAGTTAGTGACCAGACTCAAAAACATCGGCAGTTAGTTAGTGACCAGACTCTAGAACATTGGCAGTTAGTTAGTGACCAGACTCAAAAACATTGGCAGTTAGTTAGTGACCAGACTCAAAAACATCGGCAGTTAGTTAGGGACCAGACTCTAGAACATTGGCAGTTAGTTAGGGACCAGACTCTAGAACATTGGCAGATAGTTAGGGACCAGACTCTTGAACATTGGCAGTTAGTTAGTGACCAGACTCAAAAACATTGGCAGTTAGTTAGTGACCAGACTCAAGAACATCGGCAGTTAGTTAGGGACCAGACTCAAAAACATTGGCAGTTAGTTAGTGACCAGACTCTAGAACATTGGCAGTTAGTTAGTGACCAGACTCTAGAACATTGGCAGTTAGTTAGTGACCAGACTCAAAAACATTGGCAGTTAGTTAGGGACGAGACTCTAGAACATTGGCAGTTAGTTAGGGACCAGACTCAAAAACATTGGCAGTTAGTTAGTGACCAGACTCAAAAACATTGGCAGATAGTTAGTGACCAGACTCTAGAACATTGGCAGTTAGTTAGTGACCAGACTCTAGAACATCGGCAGTTAGTTAGTGACCAGACTCAAAAACATTGGCAGTTAGTTAGTGACCAGACTTTAGAACATTGGCAGTTAGTTAGTGACCAGACTCAAAAACATTGGCAGTTAGTTAGTGACCAGACTCAAAAACATTGGCAGTTAGTTAGTGACCAGACTCAAAAACATTGGCAGTTAGTTAGTGACCAGACTCAAAAACATCGGCAGTTAGTTAGTGACCAGACTCAAAAACATTGGCAGTTAGTTAGTGACCAGACTCAAAAACATCGGCAGTTAGTTAGTAACCAGACTCAAAAACATCGGCAGTTAGTTAGTGACCAGACTCTAGAACATTGGCAGTTAGTTAGTGACCAGACTCAAAAACATCGGCAGTTAGTTAGTGACCAGACTCTAGAACATGTGCAGTTAGTTAGGGACCAGACTCTAGAACATGTGCAGTTAGTTAGTGACCAGACTCTAGAACATTGGCAGTTAGTTAGTGACCAGACTCCAGAACATTGGCAGTTAGTTGGTGACCAGACTCTAGAACATCGGCAGTTAGTTAGGGATCAGACTCTAGAACATTGGCAGTTAGTTAGTGACCAGACTCTAGAACATTGGCAGTTAGTTAATGACCAGACTCCAGAACATTGGCAGTTAGTTGGTGACCAGACTCTAGAACATTGGCAGTTAGTTAGTGACCGGACTCCAGAACATTGGCAGTTAGTTAGTGACCAGACTCTAGAACATTGGCAGTTAGTTAGTGACCAGACTCTAGAACATTGGCAGTTAGTTATTGACCACACTCTAGAACATTGGCAGTTAGTTAGGGACCAGACTCTAGAACATCGGCAGTTAATTAGTGACCAGACTCAAAAACATTGGCAGTTAGTTAGGGACCAGACTCAAAAACATTGGCAGTTAGTTAGTGACCAGACTCAAAAACATCGGCAGTTAGTTAGGGACCAGACTCTAGAACATTGGCAGTTAGTTAGGGACCAGACTCTAGAACATGTGCAGTTAGTTAGTGACCAGACTCAAAAACATCGGCAGTTAGTTAGTGACCAGACTCTAGAACATCAGCAGTTAGTTAGTGACCAGACTCAAAAACATTGGCAGTTAGTTAGTGACCAGACTCAAAAACATTGGCAGTTAGTTAGTGACCAGACTCAAAAACATCGGCAGTTAGTTAGTGACCAGACTCAAAAACATTGGCAGTTAGTTAGTGACCAGACTCAAAAACATCGGCAGTTAGTTAGTGACCAGACTCAAAAACATCGGCAGTTAGTTAGTGACCAGACTCTAGAACATTGGCAGTTAGTTAGTGACCAGACTCAAAAACATCGGCAGTTAGTTAGTGACCAGACTCTAGAACATGTGCAGTTAGTTAGGGACCAGACTCTAGAACATGTGCAGTTAGTTAGTGACCAGACTCTAGAACATTGGCAGTTAGTTAGTGACCAGACTCCAGAACATTGGCAGTTAGTTAATGACCAGACTCCAGAACATTGGCAGTTAGTTGGTGACCAGACTCTAGAACATTGGCAGTTAGTTAGTGACCGGACTCCAGAACATTGGCAGTTAGTTAGTGACCAGACTCTAGAACATTGGCAGTTAGTTAGTGACCAGACTCTAGAACATTGGCAGTTAGTTATTGACCACACTCTAGAACATTGGCAGTTAGTTAGTGCCCAGACTCCAGAACATTGACAGTTAGTTATTGACCACACTCTAGAACATTGGCAGTTAGTTAGTGACCAGACTCCAGAACATTGACAGCTAGTGAATGACTGAAGGATATGAAGGTCAGTGTGCATACAGGGTGGGATGGGGGTTGGTGCACCATGACAGAGATCCTGGTCTGCTCTGTCCAATACAGTGATTGATGACTTACATCCTCAGGGACACAGAACCTCCCTAAAACCTGTCCCAGTGTGTCTAACCTATGACCTCTAACATAATGACCTCACTGGTACCAGATGTGATGGACAAGTATCATTATTAATGGGGGACATGAGTACAGGTCTACTGGGAGGTAGTAGCGTTGTAATGTCTAGGCAAACGTGTCCTGTTACAACACAGCCTAAAGGAACGGTGAGAATGCATGGTGCCAGACAGGTTTCTGTCTGTGTCTAGTCCCTTGAGAATGTGGTTTTGGGGATTTGGGTTGATTTAACCCTTTGACACGTACGAACACACCAGTGTGATCATTCAACAGTGGTCTCTGCAGTGTTCGCTCAAACCGGGGTGATTAGAACACTTTTTTACAACTTGATTGGAGTCCACCTACATGATGATTAGGAAAGTCACACACCTGTCTATATGAGGTCCCACAGTTGACAGTGTATGTCAGAGCAAAAACCAAGCCATGGGGTTGAAGGAATTATCTGTAGAGCTCAGAGACAGGATTGTGTTGAGACACAGATCTGGGGAAGGGTACCAAAAATGTGCATTTCTAAATAAAAAAAGGTTTTTGCTTTTGGGTATTTTGGGGGTGTTTTGAGGGTGTTTTGGGGGTATTTTTATGGGGTATTGTGTATAGATTGATGAGGGAAAAATATATTTAATCTATTTTAGAATAAGGCTGTCATAAAACAAAATGTGGAAAGAGTGAAGGGGTCTGAATACTTTTCAAATGCACTGTATATATGGCACATTGGTACCGCTTGCTGTGCAGTAGCAGAGACAACCATTGATGACTTGGGTGGCTAGAGTCTTTAGCTTTTTTAGGGCCTTCCTCTGACACCGCCTGGTATAGAGGTCCTGGATGGCAGGGAGCTGGATCCCAGTGATGTACTGGAGTCATTATCCATGTCAGAGCAGGCTGTCCATTCTGGGGTACAGGTCCTCTGACACCGCCTGGTATAGAGGTCCTGGATGGCAGGGAGCTGGGTCTCAGTGATGTACTGGAGTCGCTATCCATGTCAGAGGAGCCTGTCCATTCTGGGGTACAGGTCCTCTGACACCGCCTGGTATAGAGGTCCTGGATGGCAGGGAGCTGGGTCTCAGTGATGTACTGGAGTCGCTATCCATGTCAGAGGAGCCTGTCCATTCTGGGGTACAGGTCCCCTGGGCATAATGACCCAAGTTGTCCTTACAGAACAGTCAGTTTCAGCAAGGTGGCTCGGTAACCATGCCAGTGCAGCTCAGCTTGGCTCAGTAGTGTGAAACAGGGTATCAGAGTGCCCTGTACTTGAAAGAGATAGACGTTTCCTCTACAGAGAAAGAGGATATATTTAACCAATGTGTCACAACGACACAATGACACATGTTGCTAAGTGTGAAGTCGAGAGACGGGGTGCGGAGACAGATGAGCGGAAGGAAGGAAAGAAGGAGGAGATATTGGAGGAAAGAGAGAAGGAAAGGCGAGATCTATAATCACCCTTCAGAGACCTCTCTTCTTCCTATAGAGAGCTGCAGTGTAATAGGCTGCATATTGCAGACAGGCAGTATTGTGGGATACATCTCAGTTCTCTTTGTGCCTTTGATTCAGCCGTTTTTATTGGTTTGATTGAGTTACAGATGAAGATGAAACAAAGTGCCCCTCCCCTCAAATCTTTCCCGCAACTATTTTGTAAAAGCAATTTTGTTTGTTACTTGATTTGGACCAAGATTTAGTTCCAATGTGAACATGAAGTAATTAAAAAAGTTCTCTGTTTTTAATGTTTATTTCTTCTGTTGCAGCTCTGCTGTTGGAGTGGGTTTCTATGGTAACAGTCAGACCAATGACGGGGTGTACCAGCTGACCTACTCCCTCCACAATGCCAACCACACTCTGGGTGGCCTCAACAGCTTGGTAAGATACCAGGACACAGCTCAGTAGAGTCCTGTACACTGGTACAGTTGGCTAAGGGCAGAATTGTAACTTGAGGTCAGTGTGTGTAGCTTCCATTTTCATGCCAGTCTCCCATTGAAATGTTGTTTTTCAATATTCAATACAGCTAGTAGCTATTTGTCTTGTATAACCCCAGTCCTTCTAGCTACAATGTAGTGGTCTGTTGCTATGGACTCTGTAAATATCACTGTAGTGGTCTGTTGTTATGGACTGTAAATATCACTGTAGTGGTCTGTTGTTATGGACTCTGTAAATACCACTGTAGTGGTCTGTTGTTATGGACTCTGTAAATATCACTGTAGTGGTCTGTTGTTATGGACTCTGTAAGTATCACTGTAGTGGTATGTTGTTATGGACTCTGTAAATATCACTGTAGTGGTCTGTTGTTATGGACTCTGTAAGTATCACTGTAGTGGTCTGTTGTTATGGACTCTGTAAATATCACTGTAGTGGTCTGTTGTTATGGACTCTGTAAATATCACTGTAGTGGTCTGTTGTTATGGACTATGTAAATACCACTGTAGTGGTCTGTTGTTATGGACTCTGTAAATATCACTGTAGTGGTCTGTTGTTATCCAGTTCGGTAAACAACAACTACAAGCTTATTTTACGCACAACAAAGGTTTCCTTTGTTAATGGAGGGTTGATCATCTGTCCCAGTAAAATCACACGCCCCGGGGGGCTCTATCCCCTTATGATCCCCCAGTCCTAGTAGGGGGTGACTGGTGGTGGAGCCTGGTCCCTTCTGCTGATGACCTGCTTCCAGCCCGGGGAGTGTGGCAGGGGGTGATGGAATGGAAGTGGGGGTTTAAAGGGGGTGATGGAATGGAAGTGGGGGTTTAAAGGGGGTAGATGGAATGGAAGTGGGGGTTTAGAGGGGTGGATGGAATGGAAGTGGGGGTTTAGAGGGGGTGGATGGAATGGAAGTGGGGGTTTAGAGGGTGGATGGAATGGAAGTGGGGGTTTAAAGGGGGTAGATGGAATGGAAGTGGGGGTTCAGAGGGGGTGGATGGAATGGAATGGAAGTGGGGGTTTAAAGGGGTGGATGGAATGGAAGTGGGGGTTTAGAGGGGTGGATTGAATGGAAGTGGGGGTTTAGAGGGGGTGGATGGAATGGAAGTGGGGGGTGTAGTAACAGGGTGATGAATAGAGGAGAGGTAGAGGAGAGGTAGAGGAGAGGTAGAGGAGTGAGGTGCAGTAACAGGGTGATGAATAGAGGAGAGGTAGAGGGGTGAGGTGCAGTAACAGGGTGATGAATAGAGGAGAGGTAGAGGAGAGGTAGAGGAGTGAGTTGCAGTAACAGGGTGATGAATAGAGGAGAGGTAGAGGGGTGAGGTGTAGTAACAGGGTGATGAATAGGGGAGAGGTAGAGGGGTGAGGTGCAGTAACAGGGTGATGAATAGAGGAGAGGTAGAGGAGAGGTAGAGGGGTGAGGTGCAGTAACAGGGTGATGAATAGAGGAGAGGTAGAGGGGTGAGGTGTAGTAACAGGGTGATGAATAGGGGAGAGGTAGAGGGGTGAGGTGCAGTAACAGGGTGATGAATATGGGAGAGGTAGAGGAGAGGTAGAGGGGTGAGGTGCAGTAACAGGGTGATGAATAGAGGAGAGGTAGAGGGGTGAGGTGTAGTAACAGGGTGATGAATAGGGGAGAGGTAGAGGGGTGAGGTGTAGTAACAGGGTGATGAATAGGGGAGAGGTAGAGAGGTGAGGTGCAGTAACAGGGTGATAGGAGGTAGAAATAGTCTGGGGTAGTAGAGGGTCTGTTAGAAGGTAGTAATAGTCTGGGGTAGTAGAGGATCTGTTAGTTAGAAGGTAGTAATAGTCTGGGGTAGTAGAGGGTCTGTTAGTTAGAAGGTAGTAATAGTCTGGGGTAGTAGAGGGTCTGTTAGTTAGAAGGTAGTAATAGTCTGGGGTAGTAGAGGGTCTGTTAGTTAGAAGGTAGTAATAGTCTGGGGTAGTAGAGGGTCTGTTAGAAGGTAGTAATAGTCTGGGGTAGTAGAGGGTCTGTTAGTTAGAAGGTAGTAATAGTCTGGGGTAGTAGAGGGTCTGTTAGTTAGAAGGTAGTAATAGTCTGGGGTAGTAGAGGGTCTGTTAGTTAGAAGGTAGTAATAGTCTGGGGTAGTAGAGGGTCTGTTAGAAGGTAGTAATAGTCTGGGGTAGTAGAGGGTCTGTTAGTTAGAAGGTAGTGATAGTCTGGGTAGTAGAGGGTCTGTTAGAAGGTAGTAATAGTCTGGGGTAGTAGATGGTCTGTTAGTTAGAAGGTAGTAATAGTCTGGGGTAGTAGAGGGTCTGTTAGTTAGAAGGTAGTAATAGTCTGGGGTAGTAGAGGGTCTGTTAGAAGGTAGTAATAGTCTGGGGTAGTAGAGGGTCTGTTAGTTAGAAGGTAGTAATAGTCTGGGGTAGTAGAGGGTCTGTTAGTTAGAAGGTAGTAATAGTCTGGGGTAGTAGAGGGTCTGTTAGTTAGAAGGTAGTAATAGTCTGGGGTAGTAGAGGGTCTGTTAGAAGGTAGTAATAGTCTGGGGTAGTAGAGGGTCTGTTAGTTAGAAGGTAGTAATAGTCTGGGGTAGTAGAGGGTCTGTTAGTTAGAAGGTAGTAATAGTCTGGGGTAGTAGAGGGTCTGTTAGAAGGTAGTAATAGTCTGGGGTAGTAGAGGGTCTGTTAGTTAGAAGGTAGTAATAGTCTGGGGTAGTAGAGGGTCTGTTAGTTAGAAGGTAGTAATAGTCTGGGGTAGTAGAGGGTCTGTTAGTTAGAAGGTAGTAATAGTCTGGGGTAGTAGAGGGTCTGTTAGAAGGTAGTAATAGTCTGGGGTAGTAGAGGGTCTGTTAGAAGGTAGTAATAGTCTGGGGTAGTAGAGGGTCTGTTAGTTAGAAGGTAGTAATAGTCTGGGGTAGTAGAGGGTCTGTTAGTTAGAAGGTAGTAATAGTCTGGGGTAGTAGAGGGTCTGTTAGAAGGTAGTAATAGTCTGGGGTAGTAGAGGGTCTGTTAGTTAGAAGGTAGTAATAGTCTGGGGTAGTAGAGGGTCTGTTAGTTAGAAGGTAGTAATAGTCTGGGGTAGTAGAGGGTCTGTTAGAAGGTAGTAATAGTCTGGGGTAGTAGAGGGTCTGTTAGAAGGTAGTAATAGTCTGGGGTAGTAGAGGGTCTGTTAGTTAGAAGGTAGTAATAGTCTGGGGTAGTAGAGGGTCTGTTAGAAGGTAGTAATAGTCTGGGGTAGTAGAGGGTCTGTTAGAAGGTAGTAATAGTCTGGGGTAGTAGAGGGTCTGTTAGTTAGAAGGTAGTAATAGTCTGGGGTAGTAGAGGGTCTGTTAGAAGGTAGTAATAGTCTGGGGTAGTAGAGGGTCTGTTAGTTAGAAGGTAGTAATAGTCTGGGGTAGTAGAGGGTCTGTTAGAAGGTAGTAATAGTCTGGGGTAGTAGAGGGTCTGTTAGTTAGAAGGTAGTAATAGTCTGGGGTAGTAGAGGGTCTGTTAGAAGGTAGTAATAGTCTGGGGTAGTAGAGGGTCTGTTAGTTAGAAGGTAGTAATAGTCTGGGGTAGTAGAGGGTCTGTTAGTTAGAAGGTAGTAATAGTCTGGGGTAGTAGAGGGTCTGTTAGTTAGAAGGTAGTAATAGACTGGGGTAGTAGAGGGTCTGTTAGTTAGAAGGTAGTAATAGTCTGGGGTAGTAGAGGGTCTGTTAGTTAGAAGGTAGTAATAGTCTGGGGTAGTAGAGGGTCTGTTAGTTAGAAGGTAGTAATAGTCTGGGGTAGTAGAGGGTCTGTTAGTTAGAAGGTAGTAATAGTCTGGGGTAGTAGAGGGTCTGTTAGAAGGTAGTAATAGTCTGGGGTAGTAGAGGGTCTGTTAGTTAGAAGGTAGTAATAGTCTGGGGTAGTAGAGGGTCTGTTAGAAGGTAGTAATAGTCTGGGGTAGTAGAGGGTCTGTTAGAAGGTAGTAATAGTCTGGGGTAGTAGAGGGTCTGTTAGTTAGAAGGTAGTAATAGTCTGGGGTAGTAGAGGGTCTGTTAGTTAGAAGGTAGTAATAGTCTGGGGTAGTAGAGGGTCTGTTAGAAGGTAGTAATAGTCTGGGGTAGTAGAGGGTCTGTTAGTTAGAAGGTAGTAATAGTCTGGGGTAGTAGAGGGTCTGTTAGTTAGAAGGTAGTAATAGTCTGGGGTAGTAGAGGGTCTGTTAGTTAGAAGGTAGTAATAGTCTGGGGTAGTAGAGGGTCTGTTAGTTAGAAGGTAGTAATAGTCTGGGGTAGTAGAGGGTCTGTTAGTTAGAAGGTAGTAATAGTCTGGGGTAGTAGAGGGTCTGTTAGAAGGTAGTAATAGTCTGGGGTAGTAGAGGGTATGTTAGAAGGTAGTAATAGTCTGGGGTAGTAGAGGGTCTGTTAGTTAGAAGGTAGTAATAGTCTGGGGTAGTAGAGGGTCTGTTAGAAGGTAGTAATAGTCTGGGGTAGTAGAGGGTCTGTTAGTTAGAAGGTAGTAATAGTCTGGGGTAGTAGAGGGTCTGTTAGAAGGTAGTAATAGTCTGGGGTAGTAGAGGGTATGTTAGAAGGTAGTAATAGTCTGGGGTAGTAGAGGGTCTGTTAGTTAGAAGGTAGTAATAGTCTGGGGTAGTAGAGGGTAGAAGGTAGAAATAGTCTGGGGTAGTAGAGGGTCTGTTAGAAGGTAGTAATAGTCTGGGGTAGTAGAGGGTCTGTTAGTTAGAAGGTAGTAATAGTCTGGGGTAGTAGAGGGTCTGTTAGTTAGAAGGTAGTAATAGTCTGGGGTAGTAGAGGGTCTGTTAGAAGGTAGTAATAGTCTGGGGTAGTAGAGGGTCTGTTAGTTAGAAGGTAGTAATAGTCTGGGGTAGTAGAGGGTCTGTTAGAAGGTAGTAATAGTCTGGGGTAGTAGAGGGTCTGTTAGAAGGTAGTAATAGTCTGGGGTAGTAGAGGGTCTGTTAGTTAGAAGGTAGTAATAGTCTGGGGTAGTAGAGGGTCTGTTAGAAGGTAGTAATAGTCTGGGGTAGTAGAGGGTCTGTTAGTTAGAAGGTAGTAATAGTATGGGGTAGTAGAGGGTCTGTTAGTTAGAAGGTAGTAATAGTCTGGGGTAGTAGAGGGTCTGTTAGTTAGAAGGTAGTAATAGTCTGGGGTAGTAGAGGGTCTGTTAGTTAGAAGGTAGTAATAGTCTGGGGTAGTAGAGGGTCTGTTAGTTAGAAGGTAGTAATAGTCTGGGGTAGTAGAGGGTCTGTTAGTTAGAAGGTAGTAATAGTCTGGGGTAGTAGAGGGTCTGTTAGAAGGTAGTAATAGTCTGGGGTAGTAGAGGGTATGTTAGAAGGTAGTAATAGTCTGGGGTAGTAGAGGGTCTGTTAGTTAGAAGGTAGTAATAGTCTGGGGTAGTAGAGGGTCTGTTAGAAGGTAGTAATAGTCTGGGGTAGTAGAGGGTCTGTTAGTTAGAAGGTAGTAATAGTCTGGGGTAGTAGAGGGTCTGTTAGAAGGTAGTAATAGTCTGGGGTAGTAGAGGGTATGTTAGAAGGTAGTAATAGTCTGGGGTAGTAGAGGGTCTGTTAGTTAGAAGGTAGTAATAGTCTGGGGTAGTAGAGGGTAGAAGGTAGAAATAGTCTGGGGTAGTAGAGGGTCTGTTAGAAGGTAGTAATAGTCTGGGGTAGTAGAGGGTCTGTTAGTTAGAAGGTAGTAATAGTCTGGGGTAGTAGAGGGTCTATTAGAAGGTAGTAATAGTCTGGGGTAGTAGAGAGTCTGTTAGAAGGTAGTAATAGTCTGGGGTAGTAGAGGGTCTGTTAGTTAGAAGGTAGTAATAGTCTGGGGTAGTAGAGAGTCTGTTAGAAGGTAGTAATAGTCTGGGGTAGTAGAGGGTCTGTTAGTTAGAAGGTAGTAATAGTCTGGGGTAGTAGAGGGTCTGTTAGTTAGAAGGTAGTAATAGTCTGGGGTAGTAGAGGGTCTGTTAGAAGGTAGTAATAGTCTGGGGTAGTAGAGGGTCTGTTAGAAGGTAGTAATAGTCTGGGGTAGTAGAGGGTCTGTTAGTTAGAAGGTAGTAATAGTCTGGGGTAGTAGAGGGTCTGTTAGAAGGTAGTAATAGTCTGGGGTAGTAGAGGGTCTGTTAGTTAGAAGGTAGTAATAGTCTGGGGTAGTAGAGGGTCTGTTAGTTAGAAGGTAGTAATAGTCTGGGGTAGTAGAGGGTCTGTTAGAAGGTAGTAATAGTCTGGGGTAGTAGAGGGTCTGTTAGAAGGTAGTAATAGTCTGGGGTAGTAGAGGGTCTGTTAGTTAGGAAGTAGAACAGGGATTATCTCTCCATCTGTCTGTACTAATGGTGGTTCAGCTCCTTTCAGTGTTTCTGGACACATTACTCTCATAACTCCCTCTAAACATCCAGGTTATACACATGCACACACACACACATACACACACCACACACACACATAACACGCACACACACACCATTCACACCAAGCACACACACACTCCAGATGCTCCAGATACTCAACTCGTCTAAAGAAGGCCAGTTTTATTGCTTCTTTAATCAGGGCAACAGTTTTCAGCTGTGCTAACATGATTGCAAAAAAGGTTTTCTCGTGATCAATTGGACTATTAAAATGATAAACATGGATTAGCTAACACAACGTGCCAGTGGAACACAGGAAAGATGGTTGCTGATAATGGGCCTCTCTACGCCTGTGTAAATATTCCACATGAAATCAGCAAATTTCCAACTACAATAGCAATTTACAACAATGTCTACACTGTATCTCTGATCTATTTGATGTTATTTTTAATGGATAAAAAAAACATGTTTTTCTTTCAAAAACAAGGACATTTCTAAGTGACCCCAAACCTTTGAATGGTAGTGTACCTCCAGGTTGTTCTGTGTACTGGGAGTTTCCCACTGTGGTCCAGTGTGATTCCTGGGGCCTGCGATCTATACTGGGATTGGTTGTAGTGAACAGTCCTCCAGGGAAACAAACAGAGACTTCCTTATTTAGACCAGAACAGGAAGTAGTAACAAACATGTTTTGTAAATACCATTTGTTCCTAAGATGTCTGGCAGTTGTAAATGCACTGAGGTAGAGTGTTGGAAACTCCCCCACAGTTCCTAAAATATCTCCTCAAATGTTTCTCTATTCCAACCAGTTTATCTGGTTTGATGACGCTGGGGCGTGTTGTCTGGTAAAATCCCCCCTCTTAAATGAATAGTGGTTCTATCAGCTCTCTGTCTTGTTTCCCAAATGGCACTCTATTCCCTATGTAGTGCACTGCTTTTGACCAGCCTGGTCACTATTTATGGGAATGGAGTGCAACTTGAGACACAACATTTACATTTACATTTAAGTCATTTAGCAGACGCTCTTATCCAGAGCGACTTACAACCTGTGTTTGTAACTGTGTGACAGTGCTGGCAGCCTCTTCTCTCTGTGGTGAGAGACTGAGCTGAGAACAGCCCAGGTGCCACACAGCCAGGGGCCACACAGCCAGGGGCCACACAGCCAGGGGCCACACAACCACGGGCCACACAGCCAGGGCCCACACAGCCAGGGGCCACACAGCCAGGGACCACACAGCCAGGGACCACACAGCCAGGGGGCACAGAGTGAAACGGGGCACAGGGCCACTGATGGTTTGTCGGCAGGCCTCGGCCCCATGTAAATAACCACTCTACTCTGGAAACCTGCTAGACTAGGCATTACCTGGGTAGTGTTCAGAAGGTGGAAACGTTTCGAAACGAGAAGGTATTACCTGTCTCTCTTAGAAGACAGATATTCATGTTGTGTTACAAAACATTTTGGGATGTCATGCCCCTTACTGAACAGGGCCCAAGACTATCAGTTCTAGTCTGTTAGATGCAGGGACGAACTGCAGACACAGATTCATACGTTACATTAATAGTTAGCCACACCTCCACCACTATGTGGTTATTTTTTGGGGGAATTCTTCATTTCTCTCAAGTTCTCTGAAGGCCATTTGTTACCAGGGTGCGCTGCTTAGAAATCAATGAGGAAGTAGGACAAATAAAGATGGTTTTTGAGGTTGCATGACGTCAATGAAAGAGAACAATATGGAATTTGATGAATTCTGGATATAATTTACAACAGAGAAAGACCCCAGTTAGCTGGAGACTCATACACTATACAATATATATCTCTTACTTACAGTATGTCTCTGAATACAGTCTCTCTGGATGTATGGTTTACTTTATACATTTACGGTATGATCCAGAGATATGCTTCCACCTCTCCTTCCAGACCAGGTAGACCTATAGACCTATAGACCTATAGACCTATAGGCTGTGAGGCTTCCACCTCTCCTTCCAGACCAGGTAGACCTATACACTGTGAAGCTTCCACCTCTCCTTCCAGACCAGGTAGACCTATAGACCTATAGACTGTGAGGCTTCCACCTCTCCTTCCAGACCAGGTAGACCTATAGACCTATAGACTGTGAGGCTTCCACCTCTCCTGCCAGACCAGGTAGACCTATAGACCTATAGGCTGTGAGGCTTCTGCCTCTCCTTCCAGGCCAGGTAGACTTATAGACCTATAGGCTGTGAAGCTTCCACCTCTCCTTCCAGGCCAGGTAGACTTATAGACCTATAGGCTGTGAGGCTTCCACCTCTCCTTCCAGACCAGGTAGACCTATAGGCTGTGAGGCTTCCACCTCTCCTTCCAGACCAGGTAGACCTATAGACTGTGAGGATTCCACCTCTCCTTCCAGGCTAGGTACACCTATAGACTGTGAGGCTTCCACCTCTCCTTCCAGACCAGGTAGACCTATAGGCTGTGAGGCTTCCACCTCTCCTTCCAGGCCAGGCAGACCTATAGGCTGTGAGGCTTCCACCTCTCCTTCCAGACCAGGTAGACCTATAGGCTGTGAGGCTTCCACCTCTCCTTCCAGGCCAGGCAGACCTATAGGCTGTGAGGCTTCCACCTCTCCTTCCAGACCAGGCAGACCTATAGACCTATAGGCTGTGAGGCTTCCACCTCTCCTTCCAGACCAGGTAGACCTATAGACCTATAGAATGTGAGGCTTCCACCTCTCCTTCCAGACGAGGTAGACCTATAGGCTGTGAGGCTTCTACCTCTCCTTCCAGACCAGGTAGATCTATAGGCTGTGAAGCTTCCACCTCTCCTTCCAGACCAGGTAGACCTATAGACCTATAGAATGTGAGGCTTCCACCTCTCCTTCCAGACCAGGTAGACCTATAGGCTGTGAGGCTTCCACCTCTCCTTCCAGACCAGGTAGACCTATAGACCTATAGGCTGTGAGGCTTCTACCTCTCCTTCCAGACCAGGTAGACCTATAGACCTATAGGCTGTGAGGCTTCCACCTCTCCTTCCAGACCAGGTAGACCTATAGACCTATAAGCTGTGAGGCTTCTACCTCTCCTTCCAGACCAGGTAGACCTATAGACCTATAGACTGTGAGGCTTCCACCTCTCCTTCCAGACCAGGTAGACCTATAGAATGTGAGGCTTCCACCTCTCCTTCCAGACCAGGTAGATCTATAGACCTATAGACTGTGAGGCTTCCACCTCTCCTTCCAGACCAGGTAGACCTATAGACCTATAGAATGTTAGGCTTCCACCTCTCCTTCCAGACCAGGTAGACCTATAGACCTATAGGCTGTGAGGCTTCCACCTCTCCTTCCAGGCCAGGTAGACCTATAGACCTATAGACTGTGAAGCGTCCACCTCTCCTTCCAGACCAGGTAGACCTATAGGCTGTGAGGCTTCCACCTCTAATTCCAGACCAGGTAGACCTATAGACCTATAGACTGTGAGGCTTCCACCTCTCCTTCCAGGCCAGGTAGACCTATAGACCTATAGACTGTGAAGCTTCCACCTCTAATTCCAGACCAGGTAGACCTATAGACCTATAGACTGTGAAGCTTCCACCTCTCCTTCCAGGCCAGGTAGACTTATAGACCTATAGGCTGTGAGGCTTCTGCCTCTCCTTCCAGGCCAGGTAGACTTATAGACCTATAGGCTGTGAGGCTTCTACCTCTCCTTCCAGACCAGGTAGATCTATAGGCTGTGAAGCTTCCACCTCTCCTTCCAGACCAGGTAGACCTATAGACCTATAGAATGTGAGGCTTCCACCTCTCCTTCCAGACCAGGTAGACCTATAGGCTGTGAGGCTTCCACCTCTCCTTCCAGACCAGGTAGACCTATAGACTGTGAGGATTCCACCTCTCCTTCCAGGCTAGGTACACCTATAGGCTGTGAGGCTTCCACCTCTCCTTCCAGGCCAGGCAGACCTATAGGCTGTAAGGCTTCCACCTCTCCTTCCAGGCCAGGCAGACCTATAGACTGTGAGGCTTCCACCTCTCCTTCCAGACCAGGTAGACCTATAGGCTGTGAGGCTTCCACCTCTCCTTCCAGACCAGGCAGACCTATAGACCTATAGGCTGTGAGGCTTCCACCTCTCCTTCCAGACCAGGTAGACCTATAGACCTATAGGCTGTGAGGCTTCTACCTCTCCTTCCAGACCAGGTAGACCTATAGACCTATAGGCTGTGAGGCTTCCACCTCTCCTTCCAGACCAGGTAGACCTATAGACCTATAGGCTGTGAGGCTTCCACCTCTCCTTCCAGACCAGGTAGACCTATAGACCTATAGGCTGTGAGGCTTCCACCTCTCCTTCCAGGCCAGGCAGACCTATAGACCTATAGACTGTGAGGCTTCTGCCTCTCCTTCCAGGCCAGGTATACCTATAGACCTATAGGCTGTGAGGCTTCCACCTCTCCTTCCAGACCAGGTAGACCTATAGACCTATAGGCTGTGAGGCTTCCACCTCTCCTTCCAGACCTATAGACCTATAGACCTACAGACTGTGAGGCTTTCACCTCTCCTTCCAGACCAGGTAGACCTATAGACCTATAGACTGTGAGGCTTCCACCTCTCCTTCCAGACCTGGTAGACCTATAGACCTATAGAATGTTAGGCTTCCACCTCTCCTTCCAGGCCAGGTAGACCTATAGACCTATAGACTGTGAAGCGTCCACCTCTCCTTCCAGACCAGGTAGACCTATAGGCTGTGAGGCTTCCACCTCTCCTTCCAGGCCAGGTAAACCTATAGACCTATAGACTGTGAAGCTTCCACCTCTAATTCCAGACCAGGTAGACTTATAGACCTACAGACTGTGAGGCTTCCACCTCTCCTTCCAGACCAGGTAGACCTATAGACCTATAGACTGTGAGGCTTCCACCTCTCCTTCCAGACCTGGTAGACCTATAGACCTATAGAATGTTAGGCTTCCACCTCTCCTTCCAGACCAGGTTGGCCTATAGGCTGTGAGGCTTCCACCTCTCCTTCCAGGCCAGGTAGACCTATAGACCTATAGACTGTGAAGCGTCCACCTCTCCTTCCAGACCAGGTAGACCTATAGGCTGTGAGGCTTCCACCTCTCCTTCCAGGCCAGGTAAACCTATAGACCTATAGACTGTGAAGCTTCCACCTCTAATTCCAGACCAGGTAGACCTATAGACCTATAGACTGTGAGGCTTCCACCTCTCCTTCCAGGCCAGGTAGACCTATAGACCTATAGACTGTGAAGCTTCCACCTCTAATTCCAGACCAGGTAGACCTACAGACCTATAGGCTGTGAGGCTTCCACCTCTCCTTCCATGCCAGGCAGACCTATAGGCTGTGAGGCTTCCACCTCTCCTTCCAGGCCAGGCAGACCTATAGACTGTGAGGCTTCCAAGACTCCTTCCAGACCAGGTAGACCTATAGACCTATAGACTGTGAGGATTCCACCTCTCCTTCCAGGCTAGGTACACCTATAGGCTGTGAGGCTTCCACCTCTCCTTCCATGCCAGGCAGAGCTATAGGCAGTGAGGCTTCCACTCTCCTTCCAGGCCAGGCAGACCTATAGACTGTGAGGCTTCCACCTCTCCTTCCAGACCAGGTAGACCTATAGACCTATAGGCTGTGAGGCTTCTACCTCTCCTTCCAGACCAGGTAGACCTATAGACCTATAGGCTGTGAGGCTTCCACCTCTCCTTCCAGACCAGGTAGACCTATAGACCTATAGGCTGTGAGGCTTCCACCTCTCCTTCCAGACCAGGTAGACCTATAGACCTATAGGCTGTGAGGCTTCCACCTCTCCTTCCAGGCCAGGCAGACCTATAGACCTATAGACTGTGAGGCTTCTGCCTCTCCTTCCAGGCCAGGTATACCTATAGACCTATAGGCTGTGAGGCTTCCACCTCTCCTTCCAGACCAGGTAGACCTATAGACCTATAGACCTATAGGCTGTGAGGCTTCCACCTCTCCTTCCAGACCTATAGACCTATAGACCTACAGACTGTGAGGCTTCCACCTCTCCTTCCAGACCAGGTAGACCTATAGACCTATAGACTGTGAGGCTTCCACCTCTCCTTCCAGACCTGGTAGACCTATAGACCTATAGAATGTTAGGCTTCCACCTCTCCTTCCAGGCCAGGTAGACCTATAGACCTATAGACTGTGAAGCGTCCACCTCTCCTTCCAGACCAGGTAGACCTATAGGCTGTGAGGCTTCCACCTCTCCTTCCAGGCCAGGTAAACCTATAGACCTATAGACTGTGAAGCTTCCACCTCTAATTCCAGACCAGGTAGACTTATAGACCTACAGACTGTGAGGCTTCCACCTCTCCTTCCAGACCAGGTAGACCTATAGACCTATAGACTGTGAAGCGTCCACCTCTCCTTCCAGACCAGGTAGACCTATAGGCTGTGAGGCTTCCACCTCTCCTTCCAGGCCAGGTAAACCTATAGACCTATAGACTGTGAAGCTTCCACCTCTAATTCCAGACCAGGTAGACCTATAGACCTATAGACTGTGAGGCTTCCACCTCTCCTTCCAGGCCAGGTAGACCTATAGACCTATAGACTGTGAAGCTTCCACCTCTAATTCCAGACCAGGTAGACCTATAGACCTATAGGCTGTGAGGCTTCCACCTCTCCTTCCATGCCAGGCAGACCTATAGGCTGTGAGGCTTCCACCTCTCCTTCCAGGCCAGGCAGACCTATAGACTGTGAGGCTTCCAAGACTCCTTCCAGACCAGGTAGACCTATAGACCTATAGACTGTGAGGATTCCACCTCTCCTTCCAGGCTAGGTACACCTATAGGCTGTGAGGCTTCCACCTCTCCTTCCATGCCAGGCAGAGCTATAGGCAGTGAGGCTTCCACTCTCCTTCCAGGCCAGGCAGACCTATAGACTGTGAGGCTTCCACCTCTCCTTCCAGACCAGGTAGACCTATAGGCTGTGAGGCTTCCACCTCTCCTTCCAGACCAGGTAGACCTATAGACCTATAGGCTGTGAGGCTTCCACCTCTCCTTCCAGACCAGGTAGACCTATAGGCTGTGAGGCTTCTACCTCTCCTTCCAGACCAGGTAGATCTATAGGCTGTGAAGCTTCCACCTCTCCTTCCAGACCAGGTAGACCTATAGACCTATAGAATGTGAGGCTTCCACCTCTCCTTCTAGACCAGGTAGACCTATAGACCTATAGGCTGTGAGGCTTCCACCTCTCCTTCCAGACCAGGTAGACCTATAGGCTGTGAGGCTTCCACCTCTCCTTCCAGGCCAGGTAAACCTATAGACCTATAGACTGTGAAGCTTCCACCTCTAATTCCAGACCAGGTAGACCTATAGACCTATAGACTGTGAGGCTTCCACCTCTCCTTCCAGGCCAGGTAGACCTATAGACCTATAGACTGTGAAGCTTCCACCTCTAATTCCAGACCAGGTAGACCTATAGACCTATAGGCTGTGAGGCTTCCACCTCTCCTTCCAGACCAGGTAGACCTATAGACCTATAGACTGTGAGGATACCACCTCTCCTTCCAGGCTAGGTACACCTATAGGCTGTGAGGCTTCCACCTCTCCTTCCATGCCAGGCAGACCTATAGGCTGTGAGGCTTCCACTCTCCTTCCAGGCCAGGCAGACCTATAGACTGTGAGGCTTCCACCTCTCCTTCCAGACCAGGTAGACCTATAGACCTATAGACTGTGAGGATTCCACCTCTCCTTCCAGGCTAGGTACACCTATAGGCTGTGAGGCTTCCACCTCTCCTTCCATGCCAGGCAGACCTATAGGCTGTGAGGCTTCCACTCTCCTTCCAGGCCAGGCAGACCTATAGACTGTGAGGCTTCCACCTCTCCTTCCAGACCAGGTAGACCTATAGGCTGTGAGGCTTCCACCTCTCCTTCCAGACCAGGTAGACCTATAGACCTATAGGCTGTGAGGCTTCCACCTCTCCTTCCAGACCAGGTAGACCTATAGGCTGTGAAGCTTCCACCTCTCCTTCCAGACCAGGTAGACCTATAGACCTATAGAATGTGAGGCTTCCACCTCTCCTTCCAGACCAGGTAGATCTATAGGCTGTGAAGCTTCCACCTCTCCTTCCAGACCAGGTAGACCTATAGACCTATAGAATGTGAGGCTTCCACCTCTCCTTCCAGACCAGGTAGACCTATAGACCTATAGGCTGTGAGGCTTCCACCTCTCCTTCCAGACCAGGTAGACCTATAGAATGTGAGGATTCCACCTCTCCTTCCAGATCAGGTAGACCTATAGACCTATAGACTGTGAAGCTTCCACCTCTAATTCCAGACCAGGTAGACCTATAGACCTATAGGCTGTGAGGCTTCCACCTCTCCTTCCATGCCAGGCAGACCTATAGGCTGTGAGGCTTCCACCTCTCCTTCCAGGCCAGGCAGACCTATAGACTGTGAGGCTTCCAAGACTCCTTCCAGACCAGGTAGACCTATAGACCTATAGACTGTGAGGATTCCACCTCTCCTTCCAGGCTAGGTACACCTATAGGCTGTGAGGCTTCCACCTCTCCTTCCATGCCAGGCAGAGCTATAGGCAGTGAGGCTTCCACTCTCCTTCCAGGCCAGGCAGACCTATAGACTGTGAGGCTTCCACCTCTCCTTCCAGACCAGGTAGACCTATAGGCTGTGAGGCTTCCACCTCTCCTTCCAGACCAGGTAGACCTATAGACCTATAGGCTGTGAGGCTTCCACCTCTCCTTCCAGACCAGGTAGACCTATAGGCTGTGAGGCTTCTACCTCTCCTTCCAGACCAGGTAGATCTATAGGCTGTGAAGCTTCCACCTCTCCTTCCAGACCAGGTAGACCTATAGACCTATAGAATGTGAGGCTTCCACCTCTCCTTCTAGACCAGGTAGACCTATAGACCTATAGGCTGTGAGGCTTCCACCTCTCCTTCCAGACCAGGTAGACCTATAGGCTGTGAGGCTTCCACCTCTCCTTCCAGGTCAGGTAAACCTATAGACCTATAGACTGTGAAGCTTCCACCTCTAATTCCAGACCAGGTAGACCTATAGACCTATAGACTGTGAGGCTTCCACCTCTCCTTCCAGGCCAGGTAGACCTATAGACCTATAGACTGTGAAGCTTCCACCTCTAATTCCAGACCAGGTAGACCTATAGACCTATAGGCTGTGAGGCTTCCACCTCTCCTTCCAGACCAGGTAGACCTATAGACCTATAGACTGTGAGGATACCACCTCTCCTTCCAGGCTAGGTACACCTATAGGCTGTGAGGCTTCCACCTCTCCTTCCATGCCAGGCAGACCTATAGGCTGTGAGGCTTCCACTCTCCTTCCAGGCCAGGCAGACCTATAGACTGTGAGGCTTCCACCTCTCCTTCCAGACCAGGTAGACCTATAGACCTATAGACTGTGAGGATTCCACCTCTCCTTCCAGGCTAGGTACACCTATAGGCTGTGAGGCTTCCACCTCTCCTTCCATGCCAGGCAGACCTATAGGCTGTGAGGCTTCCACTCTCCTTCCAGGCCAGGCAGACCTATAGACTGTGAGGCTTCCACCTCTCCTTCCAGACCAGGTAGACCTATAGGCTGTGAGGCTTCCACCTCTCCTTCCAGACCAGGTAGACCTATAGACCTATAGGCTGTGAGGCTTCCACCTCTCCTTCCAGACCAGGTAGACCTATAGGCTGTGAGGCTTCTACCTCTCCTTCCAGACCAGGTAGATCTATAGGCTGTGAAGCTTCCACCTCTCCTTCCAGACCAGGTAGACCTATAGACCTATAGAATGTGAGGCTTCCACCTCTCCTTCCAGACCAGGTAGACCTATAGACCTATAGGCTGTGAGGCTTCCACCTCTCCTTCCAGACCAGGTAGACCTATAGAATGTGAGGCTTCCACCTCTCCTTCCAGACCAGGTTGGCCTATAGGCTGTGAGGCTTCCACCTCTCCTTCCAGGCCAGGTAGACCTATAGACCTATAGACTGTGAAGCGTCCACCTCTCCTTCCAGACCAGGTAGACCTATAGGCTGTGAGGCTTCCACCTCTCCTTCCAGACCAGGTAGACCTATAGACCTATAGACTGTGAAGCGTCCACCTCTCCTTCCAGACCAGGTAGACCTATAGGCTGTGAGGCTTCCACCTCTCCTTCCAGGCCAGGTAAACCTATAGACCTATAGACTGTGAAGCTTCCACCTCTAATTCCAGACCAGGTAGACCTATAGACCTATAGACTGTGAGGCTTCCACCTCTCCTTCCAGGCCAGGTAGACCTATAGACCTATAGACTGTGAAGCTTCCACCTCTAATTCCAGACCAGGTAGACCTATAGACCTATAGACTGTGAAGCTTCCACCTCTCCTTCCAGGCCAGGTAGACCTATAGACCTATAGACTGTGAAGCTTCCACCTCTCCTTCCAGGCCAGGTAGACCTATAGACCTATAGACTGTGAGGCTTCCACCTCTCATTCCAGACCAGGTAGACCTATAGACATATAGACTGTGAGGCTCCTACCTTCCCTTCCTGTTGGTCGGGCTGGGGTGAAAGATGAACGTTGTGGTGTGTGGTGGGGGCAGGGCATCAGAGCAGATTCCTGGCAATCAGAGACCTTCCCGAGGGACCTGGGGAGGGGAGGAGGATGTTTTACATCGTGTCCTTACTGTCTTACCACATAGCTGCTCTCTCTGGCTCCATACTGTCAGGTTACTGTGTTCCAAGTGGTACTCTATTCCCTATGAATTTCACTACTGTTGACCTATACAGCAACAATAGTACTATATACTGTATATACAGTACCAGTCAAAAGTTTAGACACACCTACTCAAGGGTTTTTCTTTATTTTTACTATTTTCTACATTGCGCTTGATGGTTTTTTGCGACTGCACTTGAAGAAACTGTCTCAAAGTAATGATGGACTGTTGTTTCTCTTTGTTTATTTGAGCTGTTCTTGACATAATATGGACTTATTACCCCTAATACCAAATAGGAGCATCTTCTGTGTACCACCCCTACCTTGTCACAACACAACTAATTGCCTCAAACGCATTATTAGAAGGAAAGAAATTCCACAATTTAACTTTTAACAAGGCACACCTATTAATTGAAATGCATTCCAGGTGACTACCTCATGAAGCTGGTTGAGAGATTGCCAAGAGTGTGCAAAGCTGTCATCAAGGCAAAGGGTGGCTACTTTAAAGAATCTAAAATGGATTTTGATTTGTTTAACTTTTTTTTGGTTACTACATGATTCCATATGTGTTATTTCATCATTTTGATGTCTTCACTATTATTCTGCAATGCAACAAAAATAATAACAATACAGAAAAACTATTGAATGAGTAGATGTGTTCAAACATTTGATTGGTTCTGTATGTATGGTATGGGATGGTATTTTGTGTGTGTGTGTGTGTGTGTGTGTGTGTGTGTGTGTGTGTGTGTGTGTGTGTGTGTGTGTGTGTGTGTGTGTGTGTGTGTGTGTGTGTGTGTGTGTGTGTGTGTGTGTGTGTGTGTGTGTGTGTGTGTGTGTGTGTGTGTGTGTGTGTGCGTCAGTGTGTGTGTTGTGCAGCTCAGGAAACTGTGGCGTTACAACACTAGCTTACTACTGGGACTCATTCAGGATACTGAGGGGGCCTGAGGAGAATGTTAACAGCACCAAGGTGGAGACTGAAGCATGGTGATGCAATTTACTGACACATAACTGGATTGGTTTTGATACTGTCAACATAGCCTAGTCTAAGATACTAGCTGAACGAGGATTGGTTTTGATACTGTCAACATAGCCTAGTCTAAGATACTAGCTGAACTAGGATTGGTTTTGATACTGTCAACATAGCCTAGTCTAAGATACTAGCTGAACTAGGATCGGATTTGTTACTGTCAACATAGCCTAGTCTAAGATACTAGCTGAACTAGGATTGGTTTTGATACTGTCAACATAGCCTAGTCTAAGATACTAGCTGAACTAGGATCGGTTTTGTATATGCCATTTAGCAGACGCTTTTATCCAAAGCGACTTACAGTCATGTGTGCATACATTCTACGTATGGAACTAGGATTGGTTTTGATACTGTCAACATAGCCTCGTCTAAGATACTATCTGAACTAGGATTGGTTTTGATACTGTCAACATAGCCTAGTCTAAGATACTAGTTGAACTAGCTGAACTAGGACTGGTTTTGATACTGTCAACATAGCCTAGTCTAAGATTCTAGCTGAAGTAGCTGAACTAGGATTGGTTTTGATACTGTCAACATAGCCTAGTCTAAGATACTAGCTGAAGTAGCTGAACTAGGATTGGTTTTGATACTGTCAACATAGCCTAGTCTAAGATACTAGCTGAACTAGCTGAACTAGGACTGGTTTTGATACTGTCAACATAGACTAGTCTAAGATACTAGCTGAACTAGGATTGGTTTTGATACTGTCAACATAGCCTAGTCTAAGATACTAGCTGAACTAGGATTGGTTTTGATATTGTCAACATAGCCTAGTCTAAGATACTAGTTGAACTAGGATTGGTTTTGATACTGTCAACATAGCCTAGTCTAAGATACTAGCTGAACGAGGATTGGTTTTGATACTGTCAACATAGCCTAGTCTAAGATACTAGCTGAACGAGGATTGGTTTTGATACTGTCAACATAGCCTAGTCTAAGATACTAGCTGAACTAGGACTGGTTTTGATATTGTCAACATAGCCTAGTCTAAGATACTAGTTGAACTAGCTGAACTAGGACTGGTTTTGATACTGTCAACATAGCCTAGTCTAAGATACTAGCTGAAGTAGCTGAACTAGGATTGGTTTTGATACTGTCAACATAGCCTAGTCTAAGATACTAGCTGAACTAGGACTGGTTTTGATATTGTCAACATAGCCTAGTCTAAGATACTAGCTGAAGTAGCTGAACTAGGACTGGTTTTGATACTGTCAACATAGACTAGTCTAAGATACTAGCTGAAGTAGCTGAACTAGGACTAGTTTTGATACTGTCATCATAGACTAGTCTAAGATACTAGCTGAAGTAGCTGAACTAGGACTGGTTTTGATATTGTCAACATAGACTAGTCTAAGATACTAGCTGAAGTAGCTGAACTAGGACTGGTTTTGATACTGTCAACATAGACTAGTCTAAGATACTAGCTGAAGTAGCTGAACTAGGACTGGTTTTGATATTGTCAACATAGCCTAGTCTAAGATACTAGCTGAAGTAGCTGAACTAGGACTGGTTTTGATACTGTCAACATAGCCTAGTCTAAGATACTAGCTGAAGTAGCTGAACTATGTCACGAACCGGCTCAAAGCCCGTAACAAAAGGGAGACAACGTGGAGATAAGGAGTAACAAAAGATATATTTATTAACTAAAGCAACTAAGGAAAATATCCAATGGTGTGTGTAATCAGTAGTCCGTAGTGTAAGTGAGTGTTTTGCATGCATGAATGAATGTGATAATGCAGGGTGATGAAAGGTGCCAAAGCAAACAAACAAAAGGCCACAAAGAACCACAACACAATCTACAAAGATGTCTGCATGGAGAGAGTCTCCTCCATGAATGTGGAAGAGGTCTATTTATCCTGGGAGACACCTGGCCCAGGTGTTTCCCATGAAGCTGACGACCCTCCCAACTCCGCCCACCGGCATCCTAATAAGGAAACAAGAACAAAGACAGAATACGGCAGACAGAGTGGGAGGGTCGTCACAACTAGGATTGGTTTTGATACTGTCAACATAGCCTAGTCTAAGATACTAGTTGAACTAGCTGAACTAGGATTGGTTTTGATACTGTCAACATAGCCTAGTCTAATATACTAGTTGAACTAGCTGAACTAGGATTGGTTTTGATACTGTCAACATAGCCTAGTCTAAGATTCTAGCTGAAGTAGCTGAACTAGGATTGGTTTTGATACTGTCAACATAGCCTAGTCTAAGATACTAGCTGAACTAGGACTGGTTTTGATACTGTCAACATAGCCTAGTCTAAGATACTAGCTGAACTAGGATTGGTTTTGATACTGTCAACATAGCCTAGTCTAAGATACTAGCTGAACTAGGACTGGTTTTGATACTGTCAACATAGACTAGTCTAAGATAATAGCTGAACTAGGATTGGTTTTGATACTGTCAACATAGCCTAGTCTAAGATACTAGCTGAACGAGGATTGGTTTTGATACTGTCAACATAGCCTAGTCTAAGATACTAGCTGAACTAGGATTGGTTTTGATACTGTCAACATAGCCTAGTCTAAGATACTAGTTGAACTAGCTGAACTAGGATTGGTTTTGATACTGTCAACATAGACTAGTCTAAGATACTAGCTGAACTAGGATTGGTTTTGATACTGTCAACATAGCCTAGTCTAAGATACTAGCTGAACTAGGATCGGTTTTGTTACTGTCAACATAGCCTAGTCTAAGATACTAGCTGAACTAGGATTGGTTTTGATACTGTCAACATAGCCTAGTCTAAGATACTAGCTGAACTAGGATCGGTTTTGTTACTGTCAACATAGCCTAGTCTAAGATACTAGCTGAACTAGGATTGGTTTTGATACTGTCAACATAGCCTAGTCTAAGATACTAGCTGAACAAGGATTGGTTTTGTTACTGTCAACATAGCCTAGTCTAAGATACTAGCTGAACTAGGATCGGTTTTGATACTGTCAACATAGCCTAGTCTAAGATACTAGCTGAACTAGGATCGGTTTTATATATGCCATTTAGCAGACGCTTTTATCCAAAGCGACTTACAGTCATGTGTGCATACATTCTACGTATGGAACTAGGATCGGTTTTGATACTGTCAACATAGCCTAGTCTAAGATACTAGCTGAACTAGGATTGGTTTTGATACTGTCAACATAGCCTAGTCTAAGATACTATCTGAACTAGGATTGGTTTTGATACTGTCAACATAGCCTAGTCTAAGATACTAGTTGAACTAGCTGAACTAGGACTGGTTTTGATACTGTCAACATAGCCTAGTCTAAGATTCTAGCTGAAGTAGCTGAACTAGGATTGGTTTTGATACTGTCAACATAGCCTAGTCTAAGATACTAGCTGAACTAGGACTGGTTTTGATACTGTCAACATAGCCTAGTCTAAGATACTAGCTGAACTAGGATTGGTTTTGATACTGTCAACATAGCCTAGTCTAAGATACTAGCTGAACTAGGACTGGTTTTGATACTGTCAACATAGCCTAGTCTAAGATACTAGCTGAACTAGGATTGGTTTTGATACTGTCAACATAGCCTAGTCTAAGATACTAGCTGAACTAGGATTGGTTTTGATACTGTCAACATAGCCTAGTCTAAGATACTAGCTGAACTAGGATTGGTTTTGATACTGTCAACATAGCCTAAGTAGCTGAACTAGGACTGGTTTCTATTGTCAACATAGCCGAGTCTAAGATACTAGCTGAACTAGGATTGGTTTTGATACTGTCAACATAGCCTAGTCTAAGATACTAGCTGAACTAGGACTGGTTTTGATACTGTCAACATAGCCTAGTCTAAGATACTAGCTGAACTAGGATTGGTTTTGATACTGTCAACATAGCCTAGTCTAAGATACTAGCTGAACTAGGACTGGTTTTGATACTGTCAACATAGACTAGTCTAAGATACTAGCTGAACTAGGATTGGTTTTGATACTGTCAACATAGCCTAGTCTAAGATACTAGCTGAACGAGGATTGGTTTTGATACTGTCAACATAGCCTAGTCTAAGATACTAGCTGAACTAGGATTGGTTTTGATACTGTCAACATAGCCTAGTCTAAGATACTAGTTGAACTAGCTGAACTAGGATTGGTTTTGATACTGTCAACATAGACTAGTCTGTCAACATAGCCTAGTCTACTAGCTGAACTAGGATTGGTTTTGATACTGTCAACATAGCCTAGTCTAAGATACTAGCTGAACTAGGAGGATTGGTTTTGATACTGTCAACATAGCCTAGTCTAAGATACTAGCTGAACTAGGATCAACATAGCCTAGTCTAAGATACTAGCTGAACTTTGTTTTGATACTGTCAACATAGCCTAGTCTAAGATACTAGCTGAACTAGGATTGGTTTTGATACTGTCAACATAGCCTAGTCTAAGATACTAGCTGAACTAGGAGCTGAACTAGGTTTTGTCAACATACTGTCAACATAGCCTAGTCTAAGATACTAGCTGAACTAGGATTGGTTTTGATACTGTCAACATAGCCTAGTCTAAGATACTAGCTGAACTAGGATTGGTTTTGTTACTGTCAACATAGCCTAGTCTAAGATACTAGCTGAACTAGGATCAACATAGGTTTTGATACTGTCAACATAGCCTAGTCTAAGATACTAGCTGAACTAGGATATCAACATAGCCTAGTCTAAGATACTAGCTGAACTAGGATGGTTTTATATATGCCATTTAGCAGACGCTTTTATCCAAAGCGACTTACAGTCATGTGTGCATACATTCTACGTATGGAACTAGGATCGGTTTTGATACTGTCAACATAGCCTAGTCTAAGATACTAGCTGAACTAGGATTGGTTTTGATACTGTCAACATAGCCTAGTCTAAGATACTATCTGAACTAGGATTGGTTTTGATACTGTCAACATAGCCTAGTCTAAGATACTAGTTGAACTAGCTGAACTAGGACTGGTTTTGATACTGTCAACATAGCCTAGTCTAAGATTCTAGCTGAAGTAGCTGAACTAGGATTGGTTTTGATACTGTCAACATAGCCTAGTCTAAGATACTAGCTGAACTAGGACTGGTTTTGATACTGTCAACATAGCCTAGTCTAAGATACTAGCTGAACTAGGATTGGTTTTGATACTGTCAACATAGCCTAGTCTAAGATACTAGCTGAACTAGGACTGGTTTTGATACTGTCAACATAGCCTAGTCTAAGATACTAGCTGAACTAGGATTGGTTTTGATACTGTCAACATAGCCTAGTCTAAGATACTAGCTGAACGAGGATTGGTTTTGATACTGTCAACATAGCCTAGTCTAAGATACTAGCTGAACGAGGATTGGTTTTGATACTGTCAACATAGCCTAGTCTAAGATACTAGCTGAACTAGGACTGGTTTTGATATTGTCAACATAGCCTAGTCTAAGATACTAGCTGAACGAGGATTGGTTTTGATACTGTCAACATAGCCTAGTCTAAGATACTAGCTGAACTAGGACTGGTTTTGATATTGTCAACATAGCCTAGTCTAAGATACTAGTTGAACTAGCTGAACTAGGACTCGTTTTGATACTGTCAACATAGCCTAGTCTAAGATACTAGCTGAACTAGGACTGGTTTTGATATTGTCAACATAGCCTAGTCTAAGATACTAGCTGAAGTAGCTGAACTATGTCACGAACCGGCTCAAAGCCCGTAACAAAAGGGAGACAACGTGGAGATAAGGAGTAACAAAAGATATATTTATTAACTAAAGCAACTAAGGAAAATATCCAATGGTGTGTGTAATCAGTAGTCCGTAGTGTAAGTGAGTGTTTTGCATGCATGAATGAATGTGATAATGCAGGGTGATGAAAGGTGCCAAAGCAAACAAACAAAAGGCCACAAAGAACCACAACACAATCTACAAAGGTGTCTGCATGGAGAGAGTCTCCTCCATGAATGTGGAAGAGGTCTATTTATCCTGGGAGACACCTGGCCCAGGTGTTTCCCATGAAGCTGACGACCCTCCCAACTCCGCCCACCGGCATCCTAATAAGGAAACAAGAACAAAGACAGAATACGGCAGACAGAGTGGGAGGGTAGCCTAGTCTAAGTCACAACTAGGATTGGTTTTGATACTGTCAACATAGCCTAGTCTAAGATACTAGTTGAACTAGCTGAACT
>NW_025748026.1:30000-41693 GCF_021184085.1 Oncorhynchus gorbuscha | reverse complement strand
TGGGTTACTGTATAATGGTCTGTTACTACCTGGGTTACTGTATAATGGTCTGTTACTACCTGGGTTACTGTATAATGGTCTGTTACTACCTGGGTTACAGTCTGGGTTACTGTATAATGATCTGTTACTACCTGGGTTACTGTATAATGATCTGTTACTACCTGGACAGTTGGGTTACTGTATAATGGTCTGTTACTGCCTGGGTTACTGTATAATGGTCTGTTACTACCTGGGGCTACTGTATAATGGTCTGTTACTACCTGGGTTACTGTATAATGGTCTGTTACTACCTGGGTTACTGTATACTGTCTGTTACTACCTGGGTTACTGTATAATGGTCTGTTACTACCTGGACAGTTAAGTTACTGTATAATGGTCTGTTACTACCTGGGTTACTGTATAATGGTCTGTTACTACCTGGGTTACTGTATAATGGTCTGTTACTACCTGGGTTACTGTATAATGGTCTGTTACTACCTGGGTTACTGTATAATGGTCTGTTACCACTTTACTACCTGGGTTACTGTATAATGGTCTGTTACTACCTGGGTTACTGTATAATGATCTGTTACTACCTGGGTTACTGTATAATGGTCTGTTACTACCTGGGTTACTGTATAATGGTCTGTTACTACCTGGGTTACTGTATAATGGTCTGTTACTACCTGGGTTACTGTATAATGGTCTGTTACTACCTGGACAGTTGGGTTACTGTATAATGATCTGTTACTACCTGGGTTACTGTATAATGGTCTGTTACTACCTGGGTTACTGTATAATGGTCTGTTACTACCTGGGTTACTGTATAATGGTCTGTTACTACCTGGGTTACTGTATAATGGTCTCTTACTACCTGGGTTACTGTATAATGGTCTGTTACTACCTGGGTTACTGTATAATGGTCTGTTACTACCTGGGTTACTGTATAATGGTCTGTTACTACCTGGGTTACTGTATAATGGTATGTTACTACCTGGGTTACTGTATAATGGTCTGTTACTACCTGGGTTACTGTATAATGGTCTGTTACTACCTGGGTTACTGTATAATGGTCTGTTACTACATGGGTTACTGTATAATGGTCTGTTACTACCTGGGTTACTGTATAATGGTCTGTTACTACCTGGGTTACTGTATAATGGTCTGTTACTACCTGGGTTACTGTATAATGGTCTGTTACTACCTGGGTTACTGTATAATGGTCTGTTACTACCTGGACAGTTGGGTTACTGTATAATGGTCTGTTACTACCTGGGTTACTGTATAATGATCTGTTACTACCTGGACAGTTGGGTTACTGTATAATGGTCTGTTACTACCTGGACAGTTGGGTTACTGTATAATGGTCTGTTACTACCTGGGTTACTGTATAATGATCTGTTACTACCTGGACAGTTGGGTTACTGTATAATGGTCTGTTACTACCTGGGTTACTGTATAATTATCTGTTACTACCTGGACAGTTGGGTTACTGTATAATGGTCTGTTACTACCTGGGTTACTGTATAATGGTCTGTTACTACCTGGACAGTTGGGTTACTGGTTACTGTTTCTACCTGGACAGTTGGTTTCCTGGTTACTGTTTCTACCTGGACAGTTGGTTTCCTGGTTACTGGTACTACTCCTCCTCTCCCTTCATTCTCTGCCTGTACCACCTCATTGTAAAAAGGATGAGGAGAGGGAATTTCATTTTGCTGAAGTGGACATGTTTAAATCAAGGGTCAACACGCCATTATTGGATTCAGAAAATGAGTCTGGTACTGTAGGTCAACTACTGGAGGAACCAGACCATGTCTACCTCTGTCTCTGTTCTCTGTCTCTGTTCTCTGTTCTATGTCTCTGTTCTCTCTCTGTTCTCTGTTCTATGTCTCTGTTTTCTGTCTCTGTTCTCTGTTCTATGTCTCTGTTCTCTGTCTCTGTTCTCTCTCTCTGTTCTCTTTCTCTGTTCTATCTCTCTGTTCTCTGTCCTCTCTCTCTGTTCTCTCTCTCTCGAAATCTCTCTCTCTCTCTCCCTCTGTCTCTCTCTCTCTCTCTCTCTCTCTCTCTCTCTCTCTCTCTCTCTCTCTCTCTCTCTCTCTCGGTCTCTCTCTCTCTGTCTCTCTCTCTCTCTCTCTGTCTCTCTCTCTCTGTGTCTCTCCCTCTCTCTCTCTCTCTCTCTCTCTCTGTCTCTCTCTCTCTCTGTCTCTCTCTCTCTCTCTCTCTCTCTCTCTCTCTCTCTCTCTCTCTCTCTCTCTCTCTCTCTCTCTCTCTCTGTCTCTCTCTCTGTCTCTCTCTCTCTCTCTCTGTCTCTCTCTCTCTGTGTCTCTCCCTCGGTCTCTCTCTCTCTCTCTCTGTCTCTCTCTCTCTCTCTCTCTCTCTCTCTCTCTCTCTCTCTCTCTCTCTCTCTCTCTCTCTCTCTCTCTCTCTCTCTCTCTCTCTCTCTCTCTCTCTCTCTGTGTCTCTCTCTCTCGGTCTCTCTCTCTCTGTCTCTGTCTCTCTCTCTCTCTCTGTCTCTCTCTCTCTGTGTCTCTCCCTCGGTCTCTCTCTCTCTCTGTCTCTCTCTCTCTCTCTTACATCAATTCAATTTCAATTTAAGGTCTTTATTGACATGGGAAACATGTGTTTACAATGTTAAAACAAATAATGACAGTAAACATTACACTGACAAAAGTTCCAAAAGAATAAAGACATTTAACATTAAATAAATCAACTTAAATATAATTTGTATTTACAATGCTGTTTGTTCTTCACTGGTTGCCCTTTCCTTGTGGCAACAGGTCACAAATCTTGCTGCTGTGATGGCACACTGTGCTATTTCACCCAGTAGATAGGAGTTTATCAAAACTGGGTTTGTTTTTTAATTCTTTGTGGATCTGTGTAATCTGAGGGAAAGATGTGCCTCTAATATGGTCATACATTGGGCAGGAGGTTAGGAAGTGCAGCTCAGTTTCCACCTCATTTTGTGGGCAGTGAGCACATAGCCTGTCTTCTCGTGAGAGCCAGGTCTGAATGTGCATTCAGATGTCATAAATCAACACTGCAGAGCTCTCCCTGTCCTCTGCCGTGCCTTGATTCTATTACTGTTGATGATATCTGGAAATGTGCATGTATACCCTGGCCCATCTACTGTTGATGATATCTGGAAATGTGCATGTACACCCTGGCCCATCTACTGTTGATGATATCTGGAAATGTGCATGTGCACCCTGGCCCATCTACTGTTGATGATATCTGGAAATGTGCATTTACACCCTGGTCCATCTACTGTTGATGATATCTGGAAATGTGCATTTACACCCTGGTCCATCTACTGTTGATGATATCTGGAAATGTGCATGTACACCCTGGCCCATCTACTGTTGATGATATCTGGAAATGTGCATTTACACCCTGGTCCATCTACTGTTGATTATATCTGGAAATGTGCATGTACACCCTGGCCCATCTACTGTTGATGATATCTGGAAATGTGCATTTACACCCTGGTCCATCTACTGTTGATGATATCTGGAAATGTGCATTTACACCCTGGTCCATCTACTGTTGATGATATCTGGAAATGTGCATGTACACCCTGGCCCATCTACTGTTGCCAGCCCCAATTCTGACTTGTGCTCTGATATCTGCTTCACTGATTTCTGCTCTCGTTAAAAGCCTGGGTTTTCTGCACGTCAACACTAGAAGATGATGACCTAGAATGGATCAACTGAAAGTGTGGGTTCCCAGCTCCAATCCAGATGTGTTGGTCATTACTGAGACGTGGTTAATGAAAGAGTGTTTTGAATACTGATGTTAACTTTTCTGGTTATAACCTTTATCGGCAAGACAGGTCTTCCAAAGGTGGTGGAGTGGCAATCTTTACGAAGGATCACCTTCAGTGCTCAGTTGTCTCCACCAAGTCTGCTGGATTTAAGCATTAAACTTTCAAATATCTCTTTGTTGACTGTTGCTGGTTGTTATCATCCTCCATCAGCACCGGCCTGTACCCTACCTGCCCTAAGCTCTCTACTGGCTCCTTACACTAAGTCTGAATGTGTCCTGGTAGGTGACCTAAACTGGGACATGCTTAAACCACCTGATCAAGTCAGACCAAGACCAAGTCCTAGAAGCAATGGGACTCCCTCAATCTTTCTCAGATTATTACCAATCCCACAAGGTATGACTCCAAACACCCAGAAAAGGCTACTCTGCTTGATGTTATCCTCACAAATAATCATGATATCCCGGTATCAGTCTGGTGTTTTCTGTAATGACCTTAGTGATCACAGTTTTACAGCCTGTGTTCGTAATGGCAGCTCAGTGAAACGATCTGTCCTGATTTGTCATAGACGTTTGCTAAAAAACGTGATCTAGCAGAGTTACTCCACCTCAAGAATTACATTTGGTGAAAGGCTCGGTACACGCATACTCAGGCTGACTGGCTCTCGTTCAGGCAAATGAGAAATAAGTGCACTCAGGCTATCTGCAAGGCCAAAGTTAGTTACTTTAAGGAGCAGTTCTCTCTCTGTGGGTCTAACCCCAAGAAGTTCTGGAAAACGGTTAAAGACCTGGAGAATAAACCCTCCTCCTCACAGCTTCCCATGTCCCTTAATGTTGATGATGTGTTTGTTACTGACAAGAAGCACATGGCTGAGCTCTTTAAATCACCACTTCATTAAGTCAGGATTCCTATTTGACTCAGCCATGTCTCCTTCCCCGTCCAACATTTCCTCATCTCCCAACCCTTCTAATGCCACTAGCCCGATGCTTCTCCCTCTTATACCCCACTACAAAGTTTCTCTGAGGTGCTAAAGGAGCTCCTGAAACTTGACCCTCATAAAACTACTGTGTCAGATGGTTTAGACCCTTTCTTATTTAAGGTTGCTGCCCCTATCATCACCAAGCCTGTCTCTGACCTTTTAAATCTGTCTCTCCTTTCTGGGGAGGTTCCCATTGCATGGAAGGCAGCCACGGTTCGTATTTAAAGGGGGAGATCAAGCTGATCATAACTGTTATGGGCCTATTTCTATTTTGCCCTGTTTATCAAATGTGTTGGGATAACCAATAATCAATAATCAACTGACTGGCTTTGTTGATGTCTATAGTATTCTCTCTGGTTTGCAATCTGGTTTCCGCTCAGGTTATGGATGTGTCACTGTAACCTTAAAGGTCCTCAATGATGTCACCATTGCCCTTGATTCTAAGCAATGTTGTGCTGCTATTTGTATTGACTTGGCTAAAGCTTTTGATAAGATAGACCATTCCATTATTGTGGGCGGGCAAAGGAGTATTGGTGTCTCTGAGGGGTCTTTGGCTTGGTTTGCTAACTACCTCTCTTAAAGAGTCCAGTGTATAAAATCAGAAAATCTGCTGTCTCAGCCACTGCCTGTCACCAAGGGAGTAACCTAAGGCTAAATCCTAGGCCCCACGCTCTTCTCAATTTACATCAACAACATATCTCAGGCAGTAGGAAGCTCTCTCATCGTTTATATGAAGATGATACAGTCGTATACTCATCTGGCCCCTCCCTGAATTTTTGTTAATGACAACAAAGCTTTGTTAGTGTCCAACAAACTTTCTCTGCCCTTAACCTTGTTCTGAACACCTCCAAAACAAAGGTCATGTGATTTGGTAAGAAGAATGCCCCTCTCCCCACAGGTGTGATTACTACCTCTGAGGGTTTAGAGCTTGAGGTAGTCACATCATACAAGTACTTGGGAGTATGACTAGACGGTACACTGTCCTTCTCTCAGCACATATCAAAGCTGCAGGCTAAAGTTAAATCTAGACTTGGTTTCCTCTATCGTGAAATGCTTCTCTTTAACACCAGCTGCCTAACTAACCCTGATTCAGATGACCATCCTACCCATGCTAGATTACGGAGACATAATATATAGATCGCTTACCATTCGGCCATCAGATTTTCCACCAATGCTCCTGATAGGACACATCACTGCACTCTATACTCCTCTGTAAACTGGTCATCTCTGTATACCCATCGCAAGACTCACTGGTTGATACTTATTTATAAAACCTTCTTAGGCCTCACTCCCCCCTATCTGATATACCTACTGCAGCCCTCATCCTCCACATATAACACCCGTTCACTCCCCCCTATCTGAGATATCTACTGCAGCCCTCATCCTCCACATACAACACCCGTTCACTCCCCCCTATCTGAGATACCTACTGCAGCCCTCATCCTCCACATACAACACCCGTTCTGCCAGTCACATTCTGTTAAAGGTCCCCAAAGCACACACATCCCTGGGTCGCTCCTCTTTTCAGTTCGCTGCTAGTTGCAGTTGTCGACTTAGGTCTCTCTTGTTGTGATGTGTGGTTTGTCCTATATTTTTTTATATTTTTTTTAAATCCAAGCCTCGTCCCAGCAGGAGGCCTTTTGGTTGGCCATTATTGTAATTAAGAATTTGTTCTTAAATACATTTTTTTAAAGGTCTGACTACAGCAGCGTTTCTCAATAGCAAGGCTATGCTCACTGAGTCTGTACATTGTCAAAGCTTTCCTTAAGTTGAGGTCAGTCACAGTGGTCAGGTATTCTCTCCCTGTTTAGGGTCAAATAGCATTCTAGTTTGCTCAGTTTTTTTGTTAATTCTTTCCAATGTGTCAAGTAATTATCTTTTTGATTGCTCATGATTTGGTTGGGTCTAATTGTGTTGCTGTCCTGGGGCTCTGTGGGGTCTGTTGTGTTTGTGAGAAGAGCCCCAGGCCCAGCTTGCTTAGGGGACTCTTCTCCAGGTTCATCTCTCTGTTGGTGATGGCTTTGTTATGGAAGGTTTGGGAATCGCTTCCTTTTAGGTGGTTGTAGAATTTAACCGTTCTTTTCTGATTTTGATAATGCAGAGTCTCAATTTGCTGTTTTTCCCATTTTGTGAATTCTTGGTTGGTGAGCGGACCCCAGACCTCACAACCATAAATCACTCACTCACTCACTCACTCACTCACTCACTCACTCACTCACTCACTCACTCACTCACTCACTCACTCACTCACTGCTAGCCTGTGTGTGTAGGAAGACTGTTTTAGTCAGAGCGCTAGCCTGTCAGAGTGTGTAGGAAGACTGTTTTATTCAGACCACTAGCCTGTGTGTGTAAGAACAACACTTCTTTATAATCCCTCCTCTCCGCCCCCTCCCTCCCTAACTCCCCGCCTCAAAGCCTACCTGCTCCCTCCCTCCCTAACTCCCTGCCTCCCTCCCTCCCTACCTCCCTCCCTCCCTAACTCCTTGCCTCCCTCCCTCCCTAACTCCCTGCCTCCTAACCTACCTACCTCCCTACCTCCCTCCCTACCTCCCTACCTCCCTCCCTCCTAACCTACCTACCTCCCTCCCTCCCTCCCTCCCTCCCTCCCTAACTCCCTGCCTCCCTCCCTCCCTGCCTCCTAACCTACCTACCTCACTCCCTCCCTAACTCCCTGCCTCCCTCCCTCCCTACCTCCCTCCCTCCCTGCCTACCTCCCTAACTCCCTGCCTCCCTCCCTCCCTACCTCCCTCCTCCCTGCCTACCTCCTAACTCCCTGCCTCCCTCCCTCCCTACCTCCCTCCCTCCCTGCCTACCTCCCTCACTCCCTTCCTTCCTTCCTTATTTCCTCCCGCCTCCCTTCCTCCCCTCCTGCCTTCCTTTCTTTAATCCTCCCTCCCTCCCTGCCTGCGTGCCTGCCTCCCTGCCTGCCTCCCTCCCTCCCTGCCTCCCTCCCTCCCTAACTCCCTGCCTGCCTCCCTCCCTACCTCCCTCCCTTCCTGCCTCCCTCCCTCCCTGCCTCCCTGCCTCCCTCCCTCCCCGCCTACTTCCCTCCCCGCCTACCTCCCTAACTCCCTGCCTCCCTCCGTCCCTCACTCCCTTCCTTCCTTCCTTCCTTCCTTATTTCCTCCCGCCTCCCTCCCTCCCCTCCTGCCTTCCTTTCTTTAATCCTCCCTCCCTCCCTCCCTCCCTCCCTCCCTCCCTCCCTCCCTCCCTCCCTCCCTCCCTCCCTCCCTCCCTCCCCTGCCTGCCTGCCTGCCTGCCTGCCTGCCTGCCTGCCTGCCTGCCTGCCTGCCTGCCTGCCTCCCTCCCTGCCTGCCTGCCTGCCTGCCTCCCTCCCTCCCTCCCTGCCTGCCTCCCTCCCTGCCTGCCTCCCTCCCTCCGTCCCTGCCTTCCTGCATTGTATCTGGCAGCATGCTCACACACTCACATTGCCTGGGCTGGGAGGATGGAGTACAGCAGTCTGCTCTATGCCAAATGGCACCCTATTCCCTATACATATAGAGGATTCATTTAGAACGGGGCCCTATGGGCACTGGTCTAAAGTAGTTCACTATATATAGGGAACAGGGTTCCATTTGGTTCAGGGCCCAGGGTCGTTCTGCTTTGACCTCAGAGGACACTTAAAAGGGAAGTACAGTCACTGCACAGCATGATTGTTTGTATTGTTCCCATAAACCCCTGTGTTTATCGAGTTGATATTTTTGAAGGTTTTGTTGGTAAAGATCTACTTCATATCACCCAGGGCCCGTTTAGTGTGTGATGCTGTGTGTCTGTTTGATACTGTGTGTGTGTATGTGTGTGTGTGGTTGATGCTGTGTGTGTGTGGTTGATGCTGTGTGTATGTGTGTTTGATGCTGTGTGTGTGTGTGTGTGTGTGTGTGTGTGTGTGTGTGTGTGTGTGTGTGTGTGTGTGTGTGTGTGTGTGTGTGTGTGTGTGTGTGTGTGTGTGTGTGTGTGTGTGTGTGTGTGTGTGTGTGTGTGTGTTTGATGCTGTGTGTGTGGTTGATGCTGTGTGTGTGTGTGTGTGTGTGTGTGTGTGTGTGTGTGTGTGTGTGTGTGTGTGTGTGTGTGTGTGTGTGTGTGTGTGTGTGTGTGTGTGTGTGTGTGTGTGTGTGTGTGTGTGTGTGTGTGTGTGTGTGTGTGTGTGTGTGTGTGTGTGTGTGTGTGTGTGTGTGTGTGTGTGTGTGTGTGTGTGAGAGAGAGAGAGAGTTTGTTTGATGCTGTGTGTGTGTTTGATGCTGTAATTTATTCTGATTGTAGACTGAGCAGTAATGTAATGTTTTTTTCTCTGTTCCTAATTGCATTCATTACATCAAACAGTCAGGAAAGACAAATGATGCATCCCAAGTGACACGCTATTCCCTGCATAGTGCACTACTCGTGACCAGATCCCTGATCAATATAGGGAGTAGGGTGCCATTTGGGCCACAGCCCCAAGATGACAGAGCTCATCTGCATTACAATCCCTTCCCAATGCTTCCATCCAGATTCACAGACTACCTGACTAGCAGAGATAATGTAGCCTCCATCCAGATTCACAGACTACCTGACTAGCAGAGATAATGTGGTCTCCATCCAGATTCACAGACTACCTGACTAGCAGAGATAATGTAGCCTCCATCCAGATTCACAGACTACCTGACTAGCAGAGATAATGTGGTCTCCATCCAGATTCACAGACTACCTGACTAGCAGAGATAATGTGGTCTCCATCCAGATTCACAGACTACCTGACTAGCAGATGTAATGTGGCCTCCATCCAGCTTCACAGACTACCTGACTAGCAGAGATAATGTGGCCTCCATCCAGATTCACAGACTACCTGACTAGCAGAAATAATGTAGCCTCCATCCAGATTCACAGACTACCTGACTAGCAGAGATAATGTAGCCTCCATCCAGATTCACAGACTACCTGACTAGCAGAGATACTGTGGCCTCCATCCATATTCACAGACTACCTGATTAGCAGAGATAATGTACCTCTGGTATCTACCATACCATCCAGATTCACAGACTACCTGACTAGCAGATATAATGTACCTCTGGTATCTACCATACCATCCAGATTCACAGACTACCTGACTAGCAGAGATAATGTAGCCTCCATCCAGATTCACAGACCAGCTGACTAGCAGAGATAATGTGGCCTCCATCCAGATTCACAGACTACCTGACTAGCAGAGATAATGTACCTCTGGTATCTACCATACCATCCAGATTCACAGACTACCTGACTAGCAGAGATAATGTGGCCTCCATCCAGATTCACAGACTACCTGACTAGCAGAGATAATGTGGCCTCCATCCAGATTCACAGACTACCTGACTAGCAGAAATAATGTAGCCTCCATCCAGATTCACAGACTACCTGACTAGCAGAGATAATGTAGCCTCCATCCAGATTCACAGACTACCTGACTAGCAGAAATAATGTAGCCTCCATCCAGATTCACAGACTACCTGACTAGCAGAGATAATGTGGTCTCCATCCAGATTCACAGACTACCTGACTAGCAGAGATAATGTGGCCTCCATCCAGATTCACAGACTACCTGACTAGCAGAGATAATGTGGCCTCCATCCAGATTCACAGACTACCTGACTAGCAGATATAATGTAGCCTCCATCCAGATTCACAGACTACCTGACTAGCAGAGATAATGTAGCCTCCATCCAGATTCACAGACTACCTGACTAGCAGAGATAATGTAGCCTCCATCCAGATTCACAGACTACCTGACTAGCAGAAATAATGTAGCCTCCATCCAGATTCACAGACTACCTGACTAGCAGAGATAATGTGGTCTCCATCCAGATTCACAGACTACCTGACTAGCAGAGATAATGTGGCCTCCATCCAGATTCACAGACTACCTGACTAGCAGAGATAATGTAGCCTCCATCCAGATTCACAGACTACCTGACTAGCAGAGATACTGTGGGCTCCATCCAGATTCACAGACTACCTGACTAGCAGAGATACTGTGGCCTCCATCCAGATTCACAGACTACCTGACTAGCAGAGATAATGTGGCCTCCATCCAGATTCACAGACCAGCTGACTAGCAGAGATAATGTGGCCTCCATCCAGATTCACAGACTACCTGACTAGCAGAGATAATGCAGCCTCCATCCAGATTCACAGACTACCTGACTAGCAGAGATAATGTACCTCTGGTATCTACCATACCATCCAGATTCACAGACTACCTGAGTAGCAAAGATAATGTAGCCTCATCCAGATTCACAGACTACCTGACTAGCAGAGATAATGTAGCCTCCATCCAGATTCACAGACCAGCTGACTAGCAGAGATAATGTGGCCTCCATCCAGATTCACAGACTACCTGACTAGCAGAGATAATGTAGCCTCCATCCAGATTCACAGACTACCTGACTAGCAGAGATAATGTGGTCTCCATCCAGATTCACAGACTACATGACTAGCAGAGATAATGTAGCCTCCACCCAGATTCACAGACTACCTGACTAGCAGAGATAATGTACCTCTGGTATCTACCATACCATCCAGATTCACAGACTACCTGACTAGCAGAGATAATGTGGACTCCATCCAGATTCACAGACTACCTGACTAGCAGAGATAATGTAGCCTCCATCCAGATTCACAGACTACCTGACTAGCAGAGATAATGTAGCCTCCATCCAGATTCACAGACTACCTGACTAGCAGAGATAATGTAGCCTCCATCCAGATTCACAGACTACCTGACTAGCAGAGATAATGTGGCCTCCATCCAGATTCACAGACTACCTGACTAGCAGAGATAATGTAGCCTCCATCCAGATTCACAGAATACCTGACTAGCAGAAATAATGTAGCCTCCATCCAGATTCACAGACTACCTGACTAGCAGAGATAATGTAGCCTCCATCCAGATTCACAGACCAGCTGACTAGCAGAGATAATGTACCTCTGGTATCTACCACACCATCCAGATTCACAGACTAC
>NW_025748026.1:0-25000 GCF_021184085.1 Oncorhynchus gorbuscha | reverse complement strand
ATAGACATGGAGACACATAGACATGGAGACACATAGACACACATGGAGACACAGACACACATGGAAACACATAGACATGGAGACACAGACACACATGGAGACACATAGACATGGAGACACAGACACACATGGAGACACAGACACACATGGAGACACATAGACATGGAGACACATAGACATGGAGACACATAGACATGGAGACACATAGACATGGAGACACATAGACATGGAGACACAGACACACATGGAGACACATAGACACACATGGAGACACATAGACACACATGGAGACACATAGACACACATGGAGACACATAGACACACATGGAGACACATAGACATGGAGACACATAGACATGGAGACACATACACACATGGAGACACATAGACATGGAGACACAGACACACATGGAGACACAGACACACATGGAGACACAGACACACATGGAGACACAGACACACATGGAGACACAGACACACATGGAGACACATAGACATGGAGACACATAGACATGGAGACACATAGACATGGAGACACATAGACATGGAGACACATAGACACACATGGAGACACATAGACACACATGGAGACACATAGACACATATGGAGACACATAGACACACATGGAGACACATAGACACACATGGAGACACATATACACACATGGAGACACATAGACACACATGGAGACACATAGACACACATGGAGACACATAGACACACATGGAGACACATAGACATGGAGACACATAGACATGGAGACACACAGACACACATGGAGACACATAGACACATATGGAGACACATAGACACACATGGAGACACATAGACACACATGGAGACACATGGAGACACATAGACACACATGGAGACACATAGACACACATGGAGACACATAGACACACATGGAGACACATAGACACACATGGAGACACATAGACATGGAGACACATAGACATGGAGACACAGACACACATGGAGACACATAGACATGGAGACACAGACACACATGGAGACACATAGACACACATGGAGACACATATACACACATGGAGACACATAGACACACATGGAGACACATAGACACACATGGAGACACATAGACACACATGGAGACACATAGACACACATGGAGACACATAGACACACATGGAGACACATAGACATGGAGACACATAGACATGGAGACACATACACACATGGAGACACATAGACATGGAGACACATAGACATGGAGACACATAGACACATGGAGACATATGGAGACACATGGAGACACATGGAGACACATAGACATGGAGACACATGGAGACACATAGACATGGAGACACATGGAGACACATAGACATGGAGACACATGGAGACACATAGGACATGGAGACACATAGACACACATGGAGACACATGGAGACACATAGACATGGAGACACATAGACATGGAGACACATAGACATGGAGACACATGGAGACATATGGACACACATGGAGACACATAGACATGGAGACACATGGAGACACATAGACATGGAGACACATAGACATGGAGACACATAGACACACATGGAGACACATAGACACACATGGAGACACATGGAGACACAGACATGGAGACACATAGACATGGAGACACATAGACATGGAGACACATTGAGACACATAGACACACATGGAGACATATGGAGACACATGGAGACACACGGAGACATATGGAGACACACAGAGACATGGAGACACATTGAGACACATGGAGACACACGGAGACATATGGAGACACAGACACACATGGAGACACACGGAGACATATGGAGACACATAGACACACATGGAGACACACGGAGACATATGGAGACACATAGACACACGGAGACATATGGAGACACATAGACACACATAGACACACATGGAGACATATGGAGACATATGGAGACATACAGAGACACACAGAGACATATTGAGACACATGGAGACACATGGAGACATATGGAGACATATGGAGACACATTGAGACACATGGAGACATATGGAGACACACGGAGACACACGGAGACACACGGAGACACATGGAGACATACAGAGACATACAGAGACACACAGAGACATATTGAGACACATGGAGACACATTGAGACACATGGAGACACATGGAGACACATTGAGACACATGGAGACATATGGAGACATATTGAGACATATGGAGACATATTGAGACATATGGAGACATATGGAGACACATAGACATGGAGACACATGGAGACACACGGAGACACACAGAGACATATGGAGACACATAGACATGGAGACACATGGAGACATATGGAGACATACAGAGACACACAGAGACATATTGAGACACATGGAGACATATTGAGACACACATAGACATATTGAGACACATGGAGACATATTGAGACACATGGAGACATATGGAGACACATGGAGACATATTGAGATACATGGAGACATATTGAGACACATGGAGAGATATGGAGACACATGGAGACATATGGAGACATACAGAGACATATGGAGACATATTGAGACACACAGAGACATATTGAGACACATGGAGACATATTGAGACACACAGAGACATATTGAGACACATGGAGACATATTGAGACACATAGACATGGAGACACATGGAGACACATAGACATGGAGACACATAGACACACATGGAGACACATGGAGACACATAGACATGGAGACACATAGACATGGAGACACATAGACACACATGGAGACATATGGAGACACATGGAGACACATGGAGACACATGGAGACACACGGAGACATATGGAGACACACGGAGACACATAGACATGGAGACACATTGAGACACATTGAGACACATGGAGACACACGGAGACATATGGAGACACACGGAGACACATAGACATGGAGACACATTGAGACATATGGAGACATATGGAGACACACGGAGACATATGGAGACATATGGAGACATACAGAGACACACAGAGACATATTGAGACACATGGAGACATATTGAGACACATGGAGATATATGGAGACATATGGAGACATATGGAGACACATAGACACACATAGACACACATGGAGACATATGGAGACATATGGAGACATATGGAGACACACGGAGACATATGGAGACATACAGAGACATATGGAGACCTAAAGAGACACACAGAGACATATTGAGACACATGGAGACATATTGAGACATATTGAGACATATTGAGACACATTGAGACATTGAGACACATGGAGACATATTGAGACACATGGAGACATATGGAGACACATGGAGACATATGGAGACACATGGAGACACATGGAGACATATGGAGACACATGGAGACATATGGAGACACATGGAGACATATTGAGACACATGGAGACATATGGAGACATATGGAGACATACAGAGACATACGGAGACACACAGAGACATATTGAGACACATGGAGACATATTGAGACACACAGAGACATATTGAGACACATGGAGACATATTGAGACACATGGAGACATATGGAGACACATGGAGACATATTGAGACACATGGAGACATATGGAGACACATGGAGACACATGGAGACACATGGAGACACATGGAGACATATTGAGACATATGGAGACACACAGAGACATACGGAGACATATGGAGACACACGGAGACACACGGAGACACACAGAGACATATGGAGACACACGGAGACATATGGAGACACATGGAGACACACGGAGAAACATGGAGACATATTGAGACATATTGAGACACATGGAGACATTGAGACACATGGAGACATATTGAGACACATGGAGATATATGGAGACATATGGAGACATATGGAGACACATAGACACACATAGACACACATGGAGACATATGGAGACATATGGAGACATATGGAGACATATGGAGACACACGGAGACATATGGAGACATACAGAGACATATGGAGACCTAAAGAGACACACAGAGACATATTGAGACACATGGAGACATATTGAGACATATTGAGACACATTGAGACACATGGAGACATATTGAGACACATGGAGACATATGGAGACACATGGAGACATATGGAGACACATGGAGACATATGGAGACACATGGAGACATATGGAGACACATGGAGACATATTGAGACACATGGAGACATATGGAGACATATGGAGACATACAGAGACATACGGAGACACACAGAGACATATTGAGACACATGGAGACATATTGAGACACACAGAGACATATTGAGACACATGGAGACATATTGAGACACATGGAGACATATGGAGACACATGGAGACATATTGAGACACATGGAGACATATGGAGACACATTGAGACATATGGAGACACATGGAGACACATGGAGACATATGGAGACACATGGAGACATATTGAGACATATGGAGACACACAGAGACATACGGAGACATATGGAGACACACGGAGACACACGGAGACACACAGAGACATATGGAGACACACGGAGACATATGGAGACACATGGAGACACACGGAGAAACATGGAGACATATTGAGACATATTGAGACACATGGATACATATGGAGACACACAGAGACATATGGAGACACATGGAGACATGGAGACACATGGAGACATATGGAGACATGGAGACACATGGAGACATATTGAGACATACAGAGACACATGGAGACATATGGAGACACACAAAAACACACACAGATGCAGTCCAGGCCTTATGCTGTCATTGGTTTGATAAGCTTTAATTAGGGAAAGCACACAAAAATACTGGTACACTGTTTTGTATTGTAGTTGATGGCAGCCGATGTTTATTTTGGTTTCCATTGTTGAGTGATGTCACAGCTCCTTTGATAATGTGCAACAGCCTCATTAGTCCACCAGCAGGCCTGTAGTGAGAACAGCCTCGTTAGGCCAACAGCAGCTAATGAACACTGAAGATAAAACAGCAGACATTTAAATACGACTAAAATATACTTCACTACTGAATCTTCTCTCATTTCGGTAATTAACGGTTCATCTATGGTAACTTTGGTATTTCATACTGAAAAATAAAAAGATGAATATATATCGTTGTAATTGTGTAGATCTGTGTCCGTATTGTCCATGGTATCCCAGTAGATACAATAGATTGTTCAAGAGAAAACAGCCTCATTAATATATATATATATATTAAAGCATCTAATCAAATCAAATTTATTTATATAGCCCTTCGTACATCAGCTGATATCTCAAAGTGCTGTACAGAAACCCAGCCTAAAACCCCAAACAGCAAACAATGCAGGTGTAAAAGCACGGTGGCTAGGAAAAACTCCCTAGAAAGGCCAAAACCTAGGAAGAAACCTAGAGAGGAACCGGGCTATGTGGGGTGGCCAGTCCTCTTCTGGCTGTGCCGGGTAGAGATTATAACAGAACAGGACCAAGATGTTCAAATGTTCATAAATGACCAGCATGGTCAAATAATAATAAGGCAGAACAGTTGAAACTGGAGCAGCAGCACAGTCAGGTGGACTGGGGACAGCAAGGAGCCATCATGTCAGGTAGTCCTGGGGCACGGTCCTAGGGCTCAGGTCCTCTGAGAGAGAGAAAGAAAGAGAGAATTAGAGAGAGCATATGTGGGGTGGCCAGTCCTCTTCTGGCTGTGCCGGGTGGAGATTATAACAGAACGTGGCCAAGATGTTCAAATGTTCATAAATGACCAGCATGGTTGAATAATAGTAAGGCAGAACAGTTGAAACTGGAGCAGGAGCATGGCCAGGTGGACTGGGGACAGCAAGGAGTCCTCATGTCAGGTAGTCCTGGGACATGGTCCTAGGGCCCAGGCCAGTTGAAACTGGAGCAGCAGCATGGCAGAGCAGCATAGCTGGTCTCAGACCATCCCACAGTTTCATCAGCTGTTCGGGTAGCTGGTCTCAGACCATCCCACAGTTTCATCAGCTGTCCGGGTAGCTGGTCTCAGACCATCCCACAGTTTCATCAGCTGTCTGGGTAGCTGGTCTCAGACCATCCCACAGTTTCATCAGCTGTCCGGGTAGCTGGTCTCAGACCATCCCACAGTTTCATCAGCTGTCTGGGTAGCTGGTCTCAGACCATCCCACAGTTTTATCAGCTGTCCGGGTAGCTGGTCTCAGACCATCCCACAGTTTTATCAGCTGTCCGGGTAGCTGGTCTCAGACCATCCCACAGTTTTATCAGCTGTCCGGGTAGCTGGTCTCAGACCATCCCACAGTTTTATCAGCTGTCCGGGTAGCTGGTCTCAGACCATCCCACAGTTTTATCAGCTGTCCGGGTAGCTGGTCTCAGACCATCCCACAGTTTTATCAGCTGTCCGGGTAGCTGGTCTCAGACCATCCCACAGTTTCATCAGCTGTCCGGGTAGCTGGTCTCAGACCATCCCACAGTTTTATCAGCTGTCCGGGGAGCTGGTCTCAGACCATCCCACAGTTTTATCAGCTGTCTGGGTAGCTGGTCTCAGACCATCCCACAGTTTCATCAGCTGTCTGGGTAGCTGGTCTCAGACCATCCCACAGTTTCATCAGCTGTCCGGGTAGCTGGTCTCAGACCATCCCACAGTTTCATCAGCTGTCTAGGTAGCTGGTCTCAGACCATCCCACAGTTTCATCAGCTGTCTGGGTAGCTGGTCTCAGACCATCCCACAGTTTCATCAGCTGTCTGGGTAGCTGGTCTCAGACCATCCCACAGTTTCATCAGCTGTCTAGGTAGCTGGTCTCAGACCATCCCACAGTTTCATCAGCTGTCCGGGTAGCTGGTCTCAGACCATCCCGCAGTTTCAGCTGTCCGGGTAGCTGGTCTTAGACCATCCTGCAGGTGAAGAAGCCGGATGTGAAGGTCCTGGTTTGGCGTGGTTACATGTAAAATCAAATTTGTAAGTCGCTCTGGATAAGAGCGTCTGCTAAATGACTTAAATGTAAATGTAAATGTAAATCAAATCAAATTGTATTTGTCACATACACATGGTTAGCAGATGTTAATGCGAGTGTAGCGAAATGCTTGTGCTTCTAGTTCCGACAATGCAGTGATAACCAACAAGTAATCTAACTAACAATTCCAAAACTACTGTCTTATACACAGTGTAAGGGGATAAAGAATATGTACATAAGGATATAAGGTCTGCTGTTGGATGTACTGCCAAATTCTCTAAAACAACGTTGGAGATGGCTTATGGTAGAGAAATTAACATCAAATTCTCCGGCAACAGCTCTGGAGGACATTCCTGCAGTCATCATGCCAATTGTATGCTCCCTCAAAACTTGAGAAATCTGTGGCATTGTGTTGTTTGACAAAACTGCACATTTTAGAGTGGCCTTTTATTGTCCCCAGCACAAGGTGCACCTATGTAATGGCCATGCTGTTTAATCATCTCAATATGCCACACCTATCAGGTGGATGGATTATCTTGGCAAAGGAGAAATGCTCACAAACAGGGATGTAAACAAATTTGTGCACAAAATATGAGAGAAATACCCTTTATGTGCGGATGGAACATTTCTGGGATATTTTTTTTTCAGTTCATGAAAAATAGGACCAACACTTTACATGTTGCGTTTATATTTTTCTTCCGTATAAAATAACAATTTGAAAGCTATCAAAATCCTGGTAGTTTACTCAGTGATATACCCTCACTTTGCAACCCTGCTACTGATTAAGGAGTCTGACAAACAGCACCCTACTACTGATTAATAAGGAGTCTGACAAACAGCACCCTACTACGGATTAATAAGGAGTCTGACAAACAGCACCCTACTACTGATTAATAAGGAGTCTGACAAACAGCACCCTACTACTGATTAATAAGGAGTCTGACAAACAGCACCCTACTACTGATTAAGGAGTCTGACAAACAGCACCCTACTACTGATTAAGGAGTCTGACAAACAGCACCCTACTACTGATTAAGGAGTCTGACAAACAGCACCCTACTACGGATTAAGGAGTCTGACAAACAGCACCCTACTACTGATTAAGGAGTCTGACAAACAGCACCCTACTACTAATAAGGAGTCTGACAAACAGCACCCTACCACTAATAAGGAGTCTGACAAACAGCACCCTACCACTAATAAGGAGTCTGACAAACAGCACCCTACTACTGATTAATAAGGAGTCTGACAAACAGCACCCTACTACTGATTAATAAGGAGTCTGACAAACAGCACCCTACTACTGATTAATAAGGAGTCTGACAAACAGCACCCTACTACTGATTAAGGAGTCTGACAAACAGCACCCTACTACTGATTAAGGAGTCTGACAAACAGCACCCTACTACTGATTAAGGAGTCTGACAAACAGCACCCTACTACGGATTAAGGAGTCTGACAAACAGCACCCTACTACTGATTAAGGAGTCTGACAAACAGCACCCTACTACTAATAAGGAGTCTGACAAACAGCACCCTACCACTAATAAGGAGTCTGACAAACAGCACCCTACCACTAATAAGGAGTCTGACAAACAGCACCCTACTACTGATTAAGGAGTCTGTGGGGAAGAATGATCTTAAATAAATGTGTTGTATTGTCACACTGGATAGGTGTTGTTCTACAGGGTCAGTCATAGTAGTATGATAGGTGTTGTTCTACAGGGTCAGTCATAGTAGTATGATAGGTGTTGTTTTACAGGGTCAGTCATAGTAGTATGATAGGTGTTGTTTTACAGGGTCAGTCATAGCAGTATGATAGGTGTTGTTTTACAGGGTCAGTCATAGTAGTGTGATAGGTGTTGTTTTACAGTGTCAGTCATAGTAGTATGATAGGTGTTGTTTTACAGGGTCAGTCATAGTAGTATGATAGGTGTTGTTTTACAGGGTCAGTCATAGTAGTATGATAGGGGCGGCAGCGTAGCCTAGTGGTTAGACAAGTAACCGGAAGGTTGCGAGTTCAAACCCCCGAGCTGACGAGGTACAAATCTGTCGTTCTACTGTAGTAGTATATTCTACTGAATGGTGATATATCTACTGAATGGTGTTGTATCTACTGAATGGTGTTGTATCTACTGAATGGTGTTGTATCTACTGAATGGTGTTGTATCTACTGAATGGTGATATATCTACTGAATGGTGATATATCTACTGAATGGTGTTATATCTACTGAATGGTGATATATCTACTGACTGGTGTTATATATACTGACTGGTGTTGTATCTACTGACTGGTGTTGTATCTACTGAATGGTGTTGTATCTACTGAATGGTGATATATCTACTGAATGGTGTTGTATCTACTGAATGGTGTTGTATCTACTGAATGGTGTTGTATCTACTGAATGGTGATATATCTACTGAATGGTGTTATATCTACTGAATGGTGTTATATCTACTGAATGGTGATATATCTACTGAATGGTGTTATATATACAGACTGGTGTTGTATCTACTGAATGGTGTTATATCTACTGAATGGTGTTGTATCTACTGAATGGTGTTATATCTACTGAATGGTGATATATCTACTGAATGGTGATATATCTACTGAATGGTGATATATCTACTGAATGGTGATATATCTACTGAATGGTGTTATATCTACTGAATGGTGTTATATATACTGACTGGTGTTGTATCTACTGAATGGTGTTATATCTACTGAATGGTGTTGTATCTACTGAAATACAGCACCTGCTTCAGTAGAAAACACGGTTGGTTTTAGACTGCAGTGGTTACACATTTCCCTGTAAGACATGAACTGGATGTTTTTCTTCCTAATAAGCGGCTGCTTTGTGTCTGCGGCCGCATTCATTGTCTCTGGCCTTGTGCTCCTCTGTCCGTCAGCGCAAAGAGTCTAGCTGCACCTTCTGTGGTAACACAATATAGTGTACAAATAGTCTAGCTACTCCTTCTGTAGTAACACAACATTAAATAGAAGGAGTCTGGCTACAACTTCTGTGCTAACACAATATAGTATACAAAGAGTCTAGCTACTCCTTCTGTGGTAACACAATATAGTATACAAAGAGTCTAGCTACTCCTTCTGTGGTAACACAATATCAGGCACAAAGAGTCTAGCTACTCCTCCTGTGGTAACACAATATAGTATACAAAGAGTCTAGCTACTCTTCCTGTGGTAACACAATATCAGGCACAAAGAGTCTAGCTACTCCTTCTGTGGTAACACAATATCAGGCACAAAGAGTCTAGCTACTCCTCCTGTGGTAACACAATATAGTATAGAAAGAGTCTAGCTACTCCTCCTGTGGTAACACAATATCAGGCACAAAGAGTCTAGCTACTCCTCCTGTGGTAACACAATATCAGGCACAAAGAGTCTAGCTACTCCTCCTGTGGTAACACAATATAGTATACAAAGAGTCTAGCTACTCCTCCTGTGGTAACACAATATCAGGCACAAAGAGTCTAGCTACTCCTCCTGTGGTAACACAATATCAGGCACAAAGAGTCTAGCTACTCCTCCTTTGGTAACACAATATCAGGCACAAATAGTCTAGCTACTCCTCCTGTGGTAACACAACATTAAATACAAAGAGTCTAGCTACTCCTCCTGTGGTAACACAATATAGTATACAAAGAGTCTAGCTACTCCTCCTGTGGTAACACAACATTAAATACAAAGAGTCTAGCTACTCCTCCTGTGGTAACACAATATAGTATACAAAGAGTCTAGCTACTCCTCCTGTGGTAACACAACATTAAATACAAAGAGTCTAGCTACTCCTCCTGTGGTAACACAATATAGTATACAAAGAGTCTAGCTACTCCTTCTGTGGTAACACAATATCAGGCACAAAGAGTCTAGCTACTCCTTCTGTAGTAACACAACATTAAATAGAAGGAGTCTGGCTACAACTTCTGTGGTAACACAATATAGTATACAAAGAGTCTAGCTACATCTTTTGTGGTAATACAATATCAGGCACAAAGAGTCTAGCTACATCTTCTGTGGTAACACAATATAGTTTACCAAGAGTCTAGCTACTCCTCCTGTGGTAACACAATATAGTATACCAAAAGTCTAGCTACATCATTTGTGGTAATACAATATCAGGCACAAAGAGTCTAGCTACATCTTCTGCAGGGGCCTCTTCGTAACACCTCCAGTCAGTTGTATTAAGGGCCTCTTCATAACACCTCCAGTCAGTTGTATTAAGGGCCTCTTCATAACACCTGACCTCCAGTCAGTTGTATTAAGGGCCTCTTCGTAACACCTCCAGTCAGTTGTACTAAGGGCCTCTTCATAACACCTCCAGTCAGTTGTACTAAGGGCCTCTTCGTAACACCTCCAGTCAGTTGTACTAAGGGCCTCTTCGTAACACCTCCAGTCAGTTGTACTAAGGGCCTCTTCATAACACCTCCAGTCAGTTGTATTAAGGGCCTCTTCATAACACCTGACCTCCAGTCAGTTGTATTAAGGGCCTCTTCGTAACACCTCCAGTAAGTTGTATTAAGGGCCTCTTCGTAACACCTCCAGTAAGTTGTATTAAGGGCCTCTTCGTAACACCTCCAGTCAGTTGTGTTAAGGGCCTCTTCATAACACCTGACCTCCAGTCAGTTGTGTTAAGGGCCTCTTCATAACACCTCCAGTCAGTTGTGTTAAGGGCCTCTTCATAACACCTCCAGTCAGTTGTATTAAGGGCCTCTTCGTAACACCTCCAGTCAGTTGTGTTAAGGGCCTCTTCATAACACCTCCAGTCAGTTGTGTTAAGGGCCTCTTCATAACATCTCCAGTCAGTTGTATTAAGGGCCTCTTCATAACACCTCCAGTCAGTTGTACTAAGGGCCTCTTCATAACACCTCCAGTCAGTTGTACTAAGGGCCTCTTCGTAACACCTCCAGTCAGTTGTACTAAGGGCCTCTTCGTAACACCTCCAGTCAGATGTATTAAGGGCCTCTTCGTAGCACAGTCAGTTGTATTAAGGGCCTCTTCATAACACCTCCAGTCAGTTGTACTAAGGGCCTCTTCGTAACATCTCCAGTCAGTTGTATTAAGGGCCTCTTCGTAACACAGTCAGTTGTATTAAGGGCCTCTTCGTAACACAGTCAGTTGTATTAAGGGCCTCTTCGTAACACCTCCAGTCAGTTGTATTAAGGGCCTCTTCGTAGCACAGTCAGTTGTATTAAGGGCCTCTTCATAACACCTCCAGTCAGTTGTACTAAGGGCCTCTTCGTAACATCTCCAGTCAGTTGTATTAAGGGCCTCTTCGTAACACAGTCAGTTTTTGGTAAATGATATTCAGATGTTATTGGTATCACCGTGTGAATAGACTGCCTGGCTTTATGGTGATGGCTCTGCCTGGCTTTGTGGTGATGGTTCTGCCGGCTTTGTGGTGATGGATCTGCCTGGCTTTGTGGTGATGGCTCTGCCTGGCTTTGTGGTGATGGCTCTGCCCGGCTTTGTGGTGATGGCTCTGCCCGGCTTTGTGGTGATGGCTCTGCCCGGCTTTGTGGTGATGGCTCTGCCCGGCTTTGTGGTGATGGCTCTGCACGGCTTTGTGGTGATGGCTCTGCCTGGCTTTGTGGTGATGGCTCTGCCTGGCTTTGTGGTGATGGCTCTGCCTGGCTTTGTGGTGATGGCTCTGCTCAGCTTCTGGTGATGGTTCTGCACGGCTTTGTGGTGATGGCTCTGCCCGGCTTTGTGGTGATGGCTCTGCCCGGCTTTGTGGTGATGGCTCTGCCTGGCTTTGTGGTGATGGCTCTGCTCAGCTTCTGGTGATGGTTCTGCACGGCTTTGTGGTGATGGCTCTGCCTGGCTTTGTGGTGATGGCTCTGCTCAGCTTCTGGTGATGGCTCTGCTCAGCTTCTGGTGATGGCTCTGCCCGGCTTTGTGGTGATGGCTCTGCCTGGCTTTGTGGTGATGGCTCTGCTCAGCTTCTGGTGATGGCTCTGCACGGCTTTGTGGTGATGGCTCTGCCCGGCTTTGTGGTGGTGGCTCTGCCCGGCTTTGTGGTGATGGCTCTGCCCGGCTTTGTGGTGATGGCTCTGCACGGCTTTGTGGTGATGGCTCTGCCTGGCTTTGTGGTGATGGCTCTGTCTGGCTTTGTGGTGATGGCTCTGCCCAGCTTCTGGTGATGGCTCTGTGGTGATGGCTCTGCCTGGCTTTGTGGTGATGGCTTTGTGGTGATGGTTCTGCACGGCTTTGTGGTGATGGCTCTGCCCAGCTTCTGGTGATGGCTTTGTGGTGATGGCTCTGTCTGGCTTTGTGGTGATGGCTCTGCACGGCTTTGTGGTGATGGCTCTGTGGTGATGGCTTTGTGGTGATGGTTCTGCACGGCTTTGTGGTGATGGCTCTGCCTAGCTTCTGGTGATGGCTCTGTGGTGATGGCTCTGCCCAGCTTCTGGTGATGGCTTTGTGGTGATGGCTCTGTCTGGCTTTGTGGTGATGGATCTGCCCGGCTTTGTGGTGATGGCTCTGCCTGGCTTTGTGGTGATGGCTCTGCCTGGCTTTGTGGTGATGGCTCTGCCTGGCTTTGTGGTGATGGCTCTGCTCAGCTTCTGGTGATGGCTCTGCCCGGCTTTGTGGTGATGGCTCTGCCCGGCTTTGTGGTGATGGCTCTGCCCGGCTTTGTGGTGATGGCTCTGCCCGGCTTTGTGGTGATGGCTCTGCCCGGCTTTGTGGTGATGGCTCTGCCCGGCTTTGTGGTGATGGCTCTGCCTGGCTTTGTGGTGATGGCTCTGCCTGGCTTTGTGGTGATGGCTCTGCCTGGCTCTGTGGTGATTTTCTCCTGGTAGGTGAAACTTAGCACACCTTTCTCTGTAGTGTTAAATCTGGCCTTTTAATCATCCCTTGGATAAGATAGGTTGGTATTTTCTGCCTTGAATTTCCGCCCAGTCAATCAGTTGTGATAAATGAAAGTGAGGTGCGGGTTAGATAAGCTGACACTGATGGGAAGCCTCCTTCTGCTCATCATATCAGAAATAAGCCAGTGAATAAGCCAGTCTCCAGTGATCCGTGGAAGACTAGCTGGCCAGCATGTATGAGAGATTTGGTTTTAACTTCCTACATCGTTTTTTCTTCATCAATATACACACAATACCCTATAATGACAAAGCAAAACTGTTTTTAAATAAATTGTTGCAATTGTAGTCAAATATAAAACACATAAATATGACATTTCCATCAGTATTCAGACCCTTTAGTCAGCACTTTGTTGAAGCACCTTTGGCAGCGATTACAACCTCAAGTCTTCTTGGTTATGACCCTACAAGCTTGGCACAGCTGTATTTGGGAAGTTTCTCCCATTCTTCTCTGCAGATCCTCTCAAGCTCTGTCAGGTTGGAAGGGGAGCGTTGCTGCACAGCTATTTTCAGGTCTCTCCTGAAATGTCCAATCGGGGTTCAAGTCCGGGATCTTGCTGGGCCACTCAAGGACATTCAGAGACTTGTCATGAAGACACTCCTGCATTGTTTTGACTGTGTGCTTAGAGTTGTTGTCCTGTTCGAAGGTGAACCTTCACCACAGTCTGAGCTAATGAGTGCTCTAGAGCAGGTTTTCATCAGGGACCTCTCTGTACATTGCTACATTCATCTTTGCCTCAATCCTGACTAGTCTCCCAGTCCCTGCTGCTGAAAAACATCCCCACAGCATGATGCTGCCACCACCATGCTTCACTGTGGGGATGGTGCCAGGTTTCCTCTTGATGTGACGCTTGGCTTTCAGGCCAAAGAGTTCAATCTTGGTTTCATCAGACCAGAGCATCTTGTTTCTCATGGTCTGAGAGTCTTTAGGTGACTTTTGGGAATTTTAAATTAAGCTGTCATGTGCCTTTTACTGAGGAGTGGCTTCCGTCTGGCCACTCTACCATAAAGGCCTGATTGGTGGAGTGCTGCAGAGATAGATGTCCTTCTGGAAGGTTCTCCCATCTCCACAGAGGAACTCTGGTGCTCTGTCAGAATGACCATCGGGTTCATGGTCACCTCCCTGACCAAAGCCCTTCTCCACCGACTGCTCAGTTTGGTGTGGTGCTAGCTCTAGGAAGCGTCTCTGAGGTTCCAAACTTCTTCCATTAAGGAATGATGGAGGCCACTGTGTTCTTGGGGACCTTCAATGCTGCATAAATGTTTTGGTACCCTTCCCCAGATCTGTGCCTTGACACAGTCATGTCTTGGATTTCTACGGACAATTCCTTCAACTTCAGGGCTAGGTTTTTGCTCTGACATGCACTGTCAACTCTAGGATCTTATACAGACAGGTGTGTACCTTTCCAAATTATGTCCAAGCAATTGAATTTACTGCAGGTGCACTCCAATCAAGTTGTAGAAACATCTCAAGGATGATCAATGGAAACAGGATGCACCTGAGCTCATTCTCGAGTCTCATAGCAAAGAGTCTGAATACTTATGTAAAGATATTTCTGTTTTTTAATTTTAATACATTTGAAAAAACATTTTTCAAAACCTGTTTTCGCATTGTCATTATGGGATGTTCTGTGTAGACTGCTGAGAATGTTTTATTTTTTAATCCATTTTAGAATAAGGCTGTAAAGTAACAAAATGTGAAAAAAGTCAAGGGGTCTGAATACTTTCCAAAGGCCCTGTATATACCCACAAACCACATAGTGTATATACCCACAAACCACATAGTGTATATACCCACAAACCACATAGTGTATATACCCACAAACCGCATAGTGTATATACCCACAAACCGCATAGTGTATATACCCACAAACCGCATAGTGTATATACCCACAAACCGCATAGTGTATATACCCACAAACCGCATAGTGTATATACCCACAAACCACATAGTGTAGATACCCACAAACCGCATAGTGTATATACCCGCAAACCGCATAGTGTATATACCCGCAAACCGCATAGTGTATATACCCGCAAACCGCATAGTGTATATACCCGCAAACCGCATAGTGTATATACCCGCAAACCGCATAGTGTATATACCCGCAAACCGCATAGTGTATATACCCGCAAACCGCATAGTGTATATACCCGCAAACCGCATAGTGTATATACCCACAAACCACATAGTGTATATACCCACAAACCACAGTGTATATACCCACAAACCAGTACAGTACATACTCATATATACAGTTGAAGTCGGAAGTTTACATACACTTAGTTTGGAGTCATTAAAACTCATTTTTTCAACCACTCCACACATTTCTTGTTAACAAAATATAGTTTTGGCAAGTCGGTTAGGACATCTACTTTGTGCATGACAAGTAATTTTTCCAACAATTATTTACAGACAGATTATTTCACTTATAATTCACTGTATCACAATTCCAGTGGGTCAAAAGTTTACATACACTAAGTTGACTGTGCTTTTAAGAACACCAACCCAACCGTGAAGCATGGGGGTGGCAGCATCATGTTGTGGGGGTACTTTGCTGCAGTAGGGACTGGTGCACTTCTCAAAATAGATGATTATGTAGAAAATGATGTAGATATATTGAAGCAACATCTCATGACGTCAGTCAGGAAGTTAAAGCTTGGTCGCAAATGGGTCTTCCAAATGGACAATGACCCAAGCATACTTTCAAAGTTGTGGCAAAATGGCTTAAGAACAACAAAGTTAAGGTATTGAAGTGGCCATCACAAAGCCCTGACCTCAATCCCATAGAAAATGTGTGGCAGAACTGAAAAAGCGTGTGCGAGCAAGGAGGCCTACAAACCTGACTCAGTTACACCAGCTCTGTCAGGAGGAATGGGCCAAAATTCACCCAACTTATTGTGGGAAGCTTGTGTAAGGCTCCCTGAAATGTTTGACCCAAGTTAAACAATTTAAAGGCAATGCTACCAAATACTAATTGAGTGTATGTAAACTTCTGACCCAACTGGGAATGTGATAAAATAAATATTAAATATTAAAATTAATTCTCTCTACTATTATTCTGACATTTCACATTCTTAAAATGAAGTGGTGATCCTAACTGACCTAAGACAGGGAATTTATACTAGGATTAAATGTCAGGAATTGAGAAACACTGAGTTCAAATGTATTTGGCTCAAGTGCATGTAAACTTCCGTCTTCAACTGTATGTATATATACACATCATATATATCATATATATCATATAGTATATACCCACAAAGAAACACTCACTGCTGTGCTGTTATAGCCTGGTTCAAACATCTGTTTGTGCTGTCTTCTCAACTCCTACGTACGATCATTATTTCACACTGTGATTGACCAAAAAACAGAATTGTCAAGACAGCACAAAAATATAATCTATTCCATTTAGGGACACGTGTAGTTAGGAACACTGAGAGAAGTAGAATGAGTGTTGCTTGTTGTGATTTTAATTGGTCCTGTGATGCAATCTAGAGTGGAGGCAGGAAGGATAGTAAATGGCTATGTTCCAAGTGGTACACTATTCCCTTACACCCATAGATATCTGGTCTAAAATAGTGCACTACATTTGGAATGAGTTGCCATTTGTAACACAGTCAGTGTGTATGGGAGGCAGGCTGATAATATATGTGGGTGAAATAAGTTGTGTTTCACTTCAGCGGTAGTTGTCTCTGAGGATATCAGTTCCTGGTCCCACAGGCTTATTCCACAGATAAGATCACTGTAATGTTTCACTTCAGAACACAGACACACACACTGACAGAGAGAGAACGGGCAACACATCTTAGTGGAGCAGCATAGAGACAGTTAGTGGAGCAGCATAGAGCCAGTTAGTGGAGCAGCATAGAGCCAGTTAGTGGAGCAGCATAGAGACAGTTAGTGGAGCAGCATAGAGACAGTTAGTGGAGCAGCATAGAGCCAGTTAGTGGAGCAGCATAGAGCCAGTTAGTGGAGCAGCATAGAGCCAGTTAGTGGAGCAGCATAGAGACAGTTAGTGGAGCAGCATAGAGCCAGTTTGTGGAGCAGCATAGAGCCAGTTAGTGGAGCAGCATAGAGCCAGTTAGTGGAGCAGCATAGAGCCAGTTAGTGGAGCAGCATAGAGCCAGTTAGTGGAGCAGCATAGAGACAGTTAGTGGAGCAGCATAGAGCCAGTTAGTGGAGCAGCATAGAGCCAGTTTGTGGAGCAGCATAGAGCCAGTTAGTGGAGCAGCATAGAGACAGTTAGTGGAGCAGCATAGAGACAGTTAGTGGAGCAGCATAGAGACAGTGGAGCAGCATAGAGACAGTTAGTGGAGCAGCATAGAGACAGTTAGTGGAGCAGCATAGAGACAGTTAGTGGAGCAGCATAGAGACAGTTAGTGGAGCAGCATAGAGACAGTTAGTGGAGCAGCATAGAGACAGTTAGTGGAGCAGCATAGAGCCAGTTAGTGGAGCAGCATAGAGACAGTTAGTGGAGCAGCATAGAGACAGTTAGTGGAGCAGCATAGAGCCAGTTAGTGGAGCAGCATAGAGCCAGTTAGTGGAGCAGCATAGAGCCAGTTAGTGGAGCAGCATAGAGCCAGTTAGTGGAGCAGCATAGAGCCAGTTAGTGGAGCAGCATAGAGCCAGTTAGTGGAGCAGCATAGAGCCAGTTAGTGGAGCAGCATAGAGCCAGTTAGTGGAGCAGCATAGAGCCAGTTAGTGGAGCAGCATAGAGCCAGTTAGTGGAGCAGCATAGAGCCAGTTAGTGGAGCAGCATAGAGCCAGTTAGTGGAGCAGCATAGAGCCAGTTAGTGGAGCAGCATAGAGCCAGTTAGTGGAGCAGCATAGAGCCAGTTAGTGGAGCAGCATAGAGACCAGTTAGTGGAGCAGCATAGAGCACAGTTAGTGGAGCAGCATAGAGACAGTTAGTGGAGCAGCATAGAGACAGTTAGTGGAGCAGCATAGAGACAGTTAGTGGAGCAGCATAGAGACAGTTAGTGGAGCAGCATAGAGACAGTTAGTGGCAGCAGTTAGTGGAGCAGCATAGAGACAGTTAGTGGAGCAGCATAGAGCCAGTTAGTGGAGCAGCATAGAGCCAGTTAGTGGAGCAGCATAGAGACAGTTAGTGGAGCAGCATAGAGCCAGTTAGTGGAGCAGCATAGAGCCAGTTTGTGGAGCAGCATAGAGCCAGTTAGTGGAGCAGCATAGAGACAGTTAGTGGAGCAGCATAGAGACAGTTAGTGGAGCAGCATAGAGACAGTGGAGCAGCATAGAGACAGTTAGTGGAGCAGCATAGAGACAGTTAGTGGAGCAGCATAGAGACAGTTAGTGGAGCAGCATAGAGACAGTTAGTGGAGCAGCATAGAGACAGTTAGTGGAGCAGCATAGAGACAGTTAGTGGAGCAGCATAAAGACAGTTAGTGGAGCAGCATAGAGACAGTTAGTGGAGCAGCATAGAGCCAGTTAGTGGAGCAGCATAGAGCCAGTTAGTGGAGCAGCATAGAGACAGTTAGTGGAGCAGCATAGAGACAGTTAGTGGAGCAGCATAGAGCCAGTTAGTGGAGCAGCATAGAGCCAGTTAGTGGAGTAGCATAGAGCCAGTTAGTGGAGCAGCATAGAGCCAGTTAGTGGAGCAGCATAGAGCCAGTTAGTGGAGCAGCATAGAGCCAGTTAGTGGAGCAGCATAGAGCCAGTTAGTGGAGCAGCATAGAGCCAGTTAGTGGAGCAGCATAGAGCCAGTTAGTGGAGCAGCATAGAGCCAGTTAGTGGAGCAGCATAGAGCCAGTTAGTGGAGCAGCATAGAGCCAGTTTGTGGAGCAGCATAGAGCCAGTTAGTGGAGCAGCATAGAGCCAGTTAGTGGAGCAGCATAGAGACAGTTAGTGGAGCAGCATAGAGACAGTTAGTGGAGCAGCATAGAGACAGTTAGTGGAGCAGCATAGAGACAGTTAGTGGAGCAGCATAGAGACAGTTAGTGGAGCAGCATAGAGACAGTTAGTGGAGCAGCATAGAGACAGTTAGTGGAGCAGCATAGAGACAGTTAGTGGAGCAGCATAGAGACAGTTAGTGGAGCAGCATAGAGACAGTTAGTGGAGCAGCATAGAGGCAGTTAGTAGAGCAGCATAGAGACAGTTAGTGGAGCAGCATAGAGACAGTTAGTGGAGCAGCATAGAGACAGTTAGTGGAGCAGCATAGAGACAGTTAGTGGAGCAGCATAGAGACAGTTAGTGGAGCAGCATAGAGACAGTTAGTGGAGCAGCATAGAGACAGTTAGTGGAGCAGCATAGAGACAGTTAGTGGAGCAGCATAGAGACAGTTAGTGGAGCAGCATAGAGACAGTTAGTGGAGCAGCATAGAGACAGTTAGCGGAGCAGCATAGAGACAGTTAGTGGAGCAGCATAGAGACAGTTATTGGAGCAGCATAGAGACAGTTATTGGAGCAGCATAGAGACAGTTAGTGGAGCAGCATAGAGACAGTCAGTGGAGCAGCATTGAGACAGTTTATGGAGCAGCATAGAGCCAGTTTGTGGAGCAGCATTGAGCCAGTCAGTGAAGCAGCATAGAGACAGTTAGTGGAGCAGCATAGAGCCAGTTAGTGGAGCAGCATAGAGCCGGCTGGTGGACGAGATTAGTGAAAGATAAATCATGTTTGTAGTTATTGTAAGCTAGTACAGTAATTGTAAATCATGTTTGTAGTTATTGTAAGCTAGTACAGTAATTGATAAATCATGTTTGTAGTTATTGTAAGCTAGTACAGTAATTGATAAATCATGTTTGTAGTTATTGTATGCTAGTACAGTAATTGTAAATCATGTTTGTAGTTATTGTAAGCTAGTACAGTAATTGTAAATCATGTTTGTAGTTATTGTAAGCTAGTACAGTACTTGTAAATCATGTTTGTAGTTATTGTAAGCTAGTACAGTACTTGTAAATCATGTTTGTAGTTATTGTAAGCTAGTACAGTACTTGTAAATCATGTTTGTAGTTATTGTAAGCTAGTACAGTACTTGTAAATCATGTTTGTAGTTATTGTAAGCTAGTACAGTAATTGTAAATCATGTTTGTAGTTATTGTAAGCTAGTACAGTAATTGTAAATCATGTTTGTAGTTATTGTAAGCTAGTACAGTAATTGTAAATCATGTTTGTAGTTATTGTAAGCTAGTACAGTACTTGTAAATCATGTTTGTAGTTATTGTAAGCTAGTACAGTACTTGTAAATCATGTTTGTAGTTATTGTAAGCTAGTACAGTAATTGTAAATCATGTTTGTAGTTATTGTAAGCTAGTACAGTAATTGTAAATCATGTTTGTAGTTATTGTAAGCTAGTACAGTAATTGATAAATCATGTTTGTAGTTATTGTATGCTAGTACAGTAATTGTAAATCATGTTTGTAGTTATTGTAAGCTAGAACAGTACTTGTAAATCATGTTTGTAGTTATTGTAAGCTAGTACAGTAATTGTAAATCATGTTTGTAGTTATTGTAAGCTAGTACAGTAATTGTAAATCATGTTTGTAGTTATTGTAAGCTAGTACAGTAATTGTAAATCATGTTTGTAGTTATTGTAAGCTAGTACAGTAATTGTAAATCATGTTTGTAGTTATTGTAAGCTAGTACAGTAATTGTAAATCATGTTTGTAGTTATTGTAAGCTAGTACAGTAATTGATAAATCATGTTTGTAGTTATTGTAAGCTAGTACAGTAATTGTAAATCATGTTTGTAGTTATTGTAAGCTAGAACAGTACTTGTAAATCATGTTTGTAGTTATTGTAAGCTAGTACAGTAATTGTAAATCATGTTTGTAGTTATTGTAAGCTAGTACAGTAATTGTAAATCATGTTTGTAGTTATTGTAAGCTAGTACAGTAATTGTAAATCATGTTTGTAGTTATTGTAAGCTAGTACAGTAATTGATAAATCATGTTTGTAGTTATTGTAAGCTAGTACAGTAATTGTAAATCATGTTTGTAGTTATTGTAAGCTAGTACAGTAATTGTAAATCATGTTTGTAGTTATTGTAAGCTAGTACAGTACTTGTAAATCATGTTTGTAGTTATTGTAAGCTAGTACAGTACTTGTAAATCATGTTTGTAGTTATTGTAAGCTAGTACAGTACTTGTAAATCATGTTTGTAGTTATTGTAAGCTAGTACAGTACTTGTAAATCATGTTTGTAGTTATTGTAAGCTAGTACAGTAATTGTAAATCATGTTTGTAGTTATTGTAAGCTAGTACAGTAATTGTAAATCATGTTTGTAGTTATTGTAAGCTAGTACAGTAATTGTAAATCATGTTTGTAGTTATTGTAAGCTAGTACAGTACTTGTAAATCATGTTTGTAGTTATTGTAAGCTAGTACAGTACTTGTAAATCATGTTTGTAGTTATTGTAAGCTAGTACAGTAATTGTAAATCATGTTTGTAGTTATTGTAAGCTAGTACAGTAATTGTAAATCATGTTTGTAGTTATTGTAAGCTAGTACAGTAATTGATAAATCATGTTTGTAGTTATTGTAAGCTAGTACAGTAATTGTAAATCATGTTTGTAGTTATTGTGTTGAACAGTACTTGTAAATCATGTTTGTAGTTATTGTAAGCTAGTACAGTAATTGTAAATCATGTTTGTAGTTATTGTAAGCTAGTACAGTAATTGTAAATCATGTTTGTAGTTATTGTAAGCTAGTACAGTAATTGTAAATCATGTTTGTAGTTATTGTAAGCTAGTACAGTAATTGTAAATCATGTTTGTAGTTATTGTAAGCTAGTACAGTAATTGTAAATCATGTTTGTAGTTATTGTAAGCTAGTACAGTAATTGTAAATCATGTTTGTAGTTATTGTAAGCTAGTACAGTAATTGTAAATCATGTTTGTAGTTATTGTAAGCTAGTACAGTAATTGTAAATCATGTTTGTAGTTATTGTAAGCTAGTACAGTAATTGATAAATCATGTTTGTAGTTATTGTAAGCTAGAACAGTACTTGTAAATCATGTTTGTAGTTATTGTAAGCTAGTACAGTAATTGTAAATCATGTTTGTAGTTATTGTAAGCTAGTACAGTCATTGTAAATCATGTTTGTAGTTATTGTAAGCTAGTACAGTAATTGTAAATCATGTTTGTAGTTATTGTAAGCTAGGACAGTAATTGTAAATCATGTTTGTAGTTATTGTAAGCTAGTACAGTAATTGTAAATCATGTTTGTAGTTATTGTAAGCTAGTACAGTACTTGTAAGTATTGCCTTCGTACGGTTGCTCAACATGTTTTATCAGTCCTGAGAGCTTCTTTTCTCTTTCTCAAGCCAAGCTGAACCCTTATAAAAACAACGATCCTTCTGTATTCTCTGAAATGTCTGTAGCCATCACCCTCTCCCCAGGTCTGCCCTCTGAGCTTGGCCATCAGTAAACTCAATAAGCACTGAGCACCAATATAGAACACTAAGCAGGTGGCAAGAGGCTAGGCTGAACAGCCAGGGATAGACAGAGGAATGGAGGAGAGGATAGACAGAGGAATGGAGGAGAGACAGAGGATAGACAGCGGAATGGAGGAGAGGATAGACAGCGGAATGGAGGAGAGGATAGACAGCGGAATGGAGGATAGGATAGACAGAGGAATGGAGGAGAGGATAGACAGAGGAATGGAGGAGAGGATAGACAGAGGAATGGAGGAGAGGATAGACAGAGGAATGGAGGAGAGGATAGACAGAGGAATGGAGGAGAGACAGAGGAATGGAGGAGAGACAGAGGAATGGAGGAGAGACAGAGGAATGGAGGAGAGACAGAGGAATGGAGGAGAGACAGAGGAATGGAGGAGAGACAGAGGAATGGAGGAGACAGAGGAATGGAGGAGACAGAGGAGAGACAGAGGAATGGAGGAGAGACAGAGGAATGGAGGAGAGACAGAGGAATGGAGGAGAGACAGAGGAATGGAGGAGAGACAGAGGAGAGACAGAGGAATGGAGGATAGACAGAGGAATGGAGGAGAGACAGAGGAATGGAGGAGAGACAGAGGAATGGAGGAGAGACAGAGGAATGGAGGAGAGACAGAGGAATGGAGGACAGGATAGACAGAGGAATGGAGGAGAAAGGGAGGGATCAAATCAAGGGAGAGTGCACCGAATACAACCTTACAGTGAAATGCTTACTCACAGGCTCTAACCAACAGTGCACCTTTTAAGTAAAATACGGTATTAGGTGAACAGTAGATGAGTAAATAAATAAAAACAACAGTAAAAAAGACAGTGAAAAATAACAGTAGAGGCTATATACAGTAGAGAGGCTATATACAGTAGAGAGGCTATATACAGTAGAGAGGCTATATACAGTAGAGGCTATATACAGTAGAGAGGCTATATACAGTAGAGAGGCTATATACAGTAGAGGCTATATACAGTAGAGGCTATATACAGTAGAGGCTATATACAGTAGAGAGGCTATATACAGTAGAGAGACTATATACAGTAGAGAGGCTATATACAGTAGAGGGGCTATATACAGTAGAGGGGCTATATACAGTAGAGGGGCTATATACAGTAGAGGGGCTATATACAGTAGAGAGGCTATATACAGTAGAGAGGCTATATACAGTAGAGAGGCTATATACAGTAGAGAGGCTATATACAGTAGAGAGGCTATATACAGTAGATAGGCTATATACAGTAGAGAGGCTATATACAGTAGAGAGGCTATATACAGTAGAGAGGCTATATACAGTAGAGGCTATATACAGTAGAGGTTATATACAGTAGAGAGGCTATATACAGTAGAGAGGTTATATACAGTAGAGAGGTTATATACAGTAGAGGCTATATACAGTAGAGGCTATATACAGTAGAGGCTATATACAGTAGAGAGGCTATATACAGTAGAGAGGCTATATACAGTAGAGAGGCTATATACAGTAGAGGCTATATACAGTAGAGAGGCTATATACAGTAGAGAGGCTATATACAGTAGAGGCTATATACAGTAGAGGCTATATACAGTAGAGGCTATATACAGTAGAGAGGCTATATACAGTAGAGAGGCTATATACAGTAGAGAGGCTATATACAGTAGAGAGGCTATATACAGTAGAGAGGCTATATACAGTAGAGAAGCTATATACAGTAGAGAGGCTATATACAGTAGAGGTTATATACAGTAGAGAGTTATATACAGTAGTTATATACAGTAGAGGTTATATACAGTAGAGAGGCTATATACAGTAGAGCTATATACAGTAGATAGGCTATATACAGTAGAGGTTATATA